>NC_134594.1:40862414-41082414 GCF_037038515.1 Microtus pennsylvanicus | reverse complement strand
TACAATATCAATACAAATAGATCTCTTTCATTTACAAATGCAAACCATCAACTATGTTTTTGGACAAATTATGCATTTGCATAAAATAAAACTTTTAAACATCAACTCCTAAAATTGGAATCAATATGAATTAATAAGACTGTATAATCCAGATTTATTTATTTATCATTATCATGCTTTTATAAAAAGATGATGTTTATAGAAACTAGTATTTGAATAATTTTTTTAATGTAAAGTGAGTCCTAGAACTGTACTGCCATGTACACATACATATCACATGTTATTGGTGTGTTTTTTTCTTTAGCCTAAAGTATTCATTTTGCTTGTGAAGCCATGGTTCACAGATGACTTCCTGCAAGGTCTAATGTCACAACTGACCCTTAAGACAAAGTAAATACTACGTGGAGAAGGGCACTAAAGGTCAGTGGAGGAATATAAACGGAGGCTCAGACATGGAAAAGCAATCATATATGTGTCATAGATATCGGGAAGTGGAAACCACATGCTGTTAAATGCGGATGTGCTGAGAGCCCTGGGGTGGAGACCAAGAGAAGAGTAGTCACGGACCTAAAGTCATGGATACATCTTGCACTTTCGGACACAGGAAGAATTTCAAGCAGCTATTTTTTGTGTATATGAGCATATGTCAGTACCTACTACAGTGGCTTGTTCACAGGTGCTTCCAATAGTGGAAGAGGTTTTCTCCCCAGCTGTAATCAATGTCTTTAACATGTGGTATTTAGTGTTTAACAAACCAGAGAGCAGATGTACATCTCTGGGAGGATCATGTCTGTACTACTGAATGTTAAGGAGGAGCACAAGAAGAGAGAAAGAAGAAAGAGAAAATAGAGGAAAGGGAGAAAAAAAGAGGATACAAAAGAGAAGAAAGAGGTAGGTGAAGGTGGATGAAGAGGAGAAGAAATGAACAAAGGTGGAAAGGATGAAAGAGAAGGAAAAACTGGAAGAGCAGGAGGAGGAAAGAGGAGGAGGAAGAGGAGGAGGGGGACGACGAGGGGGAGGAGGAGAAGCAGGAGACTGATATTTCAAAAGCATTGGAAAGAGATTTTCTGGATCACAGCACTGTGCTGTGCAAAGGGCCGCACGGGAACTCTCACCTGGGCAGGTATACTTCCACCTTTTGTTTCTTAACAGAGTTTGCCCATTCTTCAATCAGCTGTGCTTTGAGCAGAGGCTCCAGTGTGGCCAGGGGAACTTCCTGTCTGGACAGTACCAGCATCATGCTGATCTCCTCTCCCTCGTAGGGTATTTCTAGGACTTGGTAGATGCCACCGGCCTCATTGGATCCATCACTAAATTCCCCTAGAAACAAAATAAAGGCTTTAGAGTTCATATCAAAGCTTTCAGAAACGATTTCAGCTTTTTATGTCCTCACTTGAAAAGGATGTTGGGATCTGAAGAAACGTTCAGTAGTTAAGACTCTTGCAGAGGGTCTGGGCTCAGTTCCCAACACCCACACAGTGGCTCACAACTATATGTGACGTTATGTCCAGGAGAGCTAAATGCTCTCTTCTGACTGCCTCCTGGATCAACACACATGTGGTATACATACATACATACATGCATGCAAGAACGACACACAACATATAAAATATATCTTTTTTAAGTGATAATGTTTAGAAAATAAGAAATTCAGGCATCCAAAGCAAAATGATTTATTTGAAAAGAGTCCTTGAAAGTAAATGAATCACCACTTCCAAAGATGTATTTATTTTTGAATTCCCAGAATTATCTCACATTTTTATGTTCCCTTCCCTTTTTTATTTTTAAATAAGATAATTCCATTTAACATAGTGAAAACTATGATTCTAAAATGAAATCCCTGGCTTCAAGTTGAGTATAACAACTTGTATATTTACCAGTATTCTCTTCATTTTTAAGAAGACAACTTTTAATTCTGGGTACTCTGTTTTCACCACAATTACAAGACACAAGGTCAATGCTGCCAGCTAAAATAAAATCTATGCATTATATACTGTATATCACATGTATTTATGATAATAAAGCTCTCAAGGCCAGTAATTAGGTAAGATAATTTATTTTGTCATCCATAAATTTTGCAGAATTTCTTATTCATGTGTGCATACACACACAACCAGAGAGAGAGAGAGAGAGAGAGAGAGAGAGAGAGAGAGAGAGAGAGAGAGAGTCTTTAGAATACATCCTCTTGTCATTACTTTAAATGTAATTACTTTTCTACCATCAAAACTAAGAAGAATATTTCTGTTATTAATATTTTCCTAAGTATATTAGAAATGGCTCTAGATAAAACTTTTAGTTCTAACATACATTCTTTATACAATTACATTTCTGCAAATGATTTAACTAATTACTATAATTCAAGAGGAAACAATACCTTAAATTTCTGAAGAGTCCAAAGAAACTCAATGAAAATAATGTCAAAGACACTGAATTTCATCATAAAGTACAGTTTTCTCAGCCATACAAACACAAATCTGAGACTAAAAATGTTTTAAATTTTATTTAAAAAACTTTTTACATTTATGTATGTGGACCTGTGTATATGTAAGTGCACTTCATGTATTCGGGTGCCCAGAGAAGCCAGAGGACGGTGTCAAATCCCTGGGAAGTGAAGTCAAAAAATATCGGTGCTGGGGGTTGAACCCAATTCTTCCACAATAACAGCAAGTGGTTTTAACTGATGAACTATTCCTCTGGCCCCTGATATTTAAATTTTAAAGAAAAATTTTACAAGAGCTGGTAAGATGTTTAGGAGGGGAAAGGCAATGACCTTATTGTGGTCCCCAGAACACGTAGGGTAAAAGAGAACTAAGACAGTCCAGTTGTCCATTGACTTCTACACATGAACTATGGTATACAGCCTTACAAACAAAAGAAAAAAACAAATAAATAAATGAAAGAGAAGAAAAAGAAATCTATAAAATAAGGCTATTTAAGAAAGATGACAGGGTATGTAAACTGTGTTTGAGGACACAGTGATGGGTCGATATGCTAATCGTCGGCAATAAGAGGGGAGGTGATGATTGAACAGTATTTTCAGTGACTTGCAAGAGAAAAAAGACAGGAACAGAAAATCCTGCTTTCAAAATAAACATAGTCTTCCAAATACTGAAATTCACTTTATTTTTAAATTAAGCTTCTATTGATTGTTTATACCAAAATATAAAGAGTTATTTGTGCTGGATATTCAAACTCAGGTCCCCATGCTTACATAGCAAATGCTTAACCCAGGAAGCAATCTTGCTGACCTAATATCAGATAATTTTAGATAAATAAAGCCACTTGGCAGGTGTAATTAATTACATGCATATTGGAAAACTGTTAATACCTAAATTATTCAGTCATGATCTAGTGACAAGCCTTCGGAAATGCAGGCAAGCAAATTGAACTACAGCCCAAATTATATTCACAAGAAATTGGAGCAATAAATATTTCATGCTTTTAAAAGATTTGTTGATATACTATAAGAATTTAAAAACATAAAAAAAATTCCTTACCATAATAAAATTCCCCTTGTTGATACATCATTGGAATCTGTACTTCACTTTCATCGTCTTTAGTGAAGGAAAAAGTTCTGGTATTTTCAGGTCTAAACTGGGATTTCCAGTTCCCTTTGAAGTACACAGCGTTGATGAGGGCCAGATGAGTGACAGCGTCAAAATCCCTGGGCGACACCAAATCCTTCAACAGACCTGTTCCGGTGAAGCAGATGAGAATTCACTTTAAATTAAAAAGTGGCAAGGCAAAGCAAAGAACTTCGACACCACCTGACAGAGTGCTCCCTAAAGATGCAAGATGTGTGTGTAACAGAAGTAGAGCATATTACATTTAAAGGAAGAATGCCACCATACACACATAGTTACAACATTAACAAATTCGGGTGGCTGCTATTTTAAGAGTGCCAAAAATAATTTGAAAGCTAGTGTATTTTAATAATGCAGTATATTTAAGGTAGATAGTTATTCTTTTTGAATTCTCAATAATGATAAAATGTCTCTGTTATATCACAAATAATCTCATAATCTAAATAAGACCAAATTTATTTAATACTTTCTCATTTTGTCAACTATATCAAGCACTATCTCAAGGTTGTATGAATTGTAGGATTTAGGGTATCTGATAGTGTTTTTTGTTCTAACATAAGATTTTACAATACAAACATTTGAAAATTTATGACATTAATATTCCATGTAATAAAGAACTATACTAATCTACTTAAAATATTAATTTATTTTTAATTTATTTGTTTTGATGTTTTAGTACATCATGTATATTGTTTATTGTACATGTTATCCACATATTCTCCTACATTAATTTTCTCCCCCTTTTCTTTTATTAAACTGCTTTTAATTAGTCTCAATTTTTAGATTATTATTTCAGTCATCTTCCTGGCTAATTGAAAAATAAATGATGCAATTTTTACCACCTAGAGATGAAAAATACATATAAAATATGAATTATTGGGGCTGAAGAAATATCTCAGCAGTTAAGAGCACTTGCTGCTCTTACAGAGGACATAGGATTGGTTCTCAGTACCCACGGGCTCACACACCGACCTGTAACTCCAGTTCCAGGAGATCTGAAGCCCTTTTCTGGCTTCCATGGATATGCAACTAGTTCATATATATACACTGAGGTTTACATATAAACACATAAAATAATAATAAATGTTACAGCAACAAACATGAATTCGAAATAAATAAAATGTGTGTGCAGCTGGTTTGTAATTCCTCTCTACTAACTTGAGCTACAGTGGACCACTCTTTCTAGAATGAATATTTTTCCCTTCTTAAAATTATCTATTAATTATTGTGGTTGTAAAACCATAAAACAAATCTTCAAACTTTAATTTTTATTTCCTATTCTATTTTATTTAATTTTTGTTTTGTTTCTGTTTTTCTGAGACAGGATTTCTCTGTGTAGCTTTGGTGCCTATTTTGGAACTCTCCCTGTAACCAGTCTGGCCTCGATTTCACAGAGATCTGCCTGACTCTGCCTCCCAAATGCTGGGATTAAAGGCCTGTGCTACCACCACCAGCCTCTTTTTTTTTATTGTAATCTTACAATGAAACTATCACCAACTACCATTCTGCCTAACTAATTTATCAAATTTTGAAAACAAAATTCCACACAGTATCTACACAGGGGGGTTCCATCTATTGGGGAGCATTTATGGCAGAATATCACAGCCAATATTCTACTCACAGCCATGTATTTAACTTATTTAATAAAAGTGAGGGTACGCCTACATCCCAGAGTAAAAGATGTTAACTACTGAGTTAAGCAATGAAAAGAAAGACATACTGTTTGTGTAATTCTCCACCCACTTATTGATGTAGTTGGCCACAGCGACATTTTGGCTGAAATCCACATGATTGACTTCCGCATTAAAGTACTTTTTCATCATTTGCAAGAACTCATCATTGATATGAAACCCATTTTGCACAAAGAGGGAATTGGCAATTTTCATCACATATTGGCTCTCTTCAGCAGATACCATGTCAGAGAAATCTTTTAAGAAAGAGAATTCTTCACCTGCAAGATGACAAATGACAAGTTTATCAATGAAACAGACATGGTGAAAGAGCACTGTAACAGAGAAGGACATTAGGTGAACCGAGCCAGTGAAAAGCAGCAAGCTCGGTCCTCATAGAGATGGCAAGGAGCTTCAAGTGCTAGTTCTAGGTGCTCAAATTAGCCTTGTCCAGGTCACCAAGAGTTGCTCTTTGTTTTTGTTTGTTTGTTTTGTTTTGTTTTTAGTTTGTTAGTTTTTCAGAGTCAGAGATCAAGCCTGGGACCTTACACATGCTAGGGAGGTTGAACTGCAGCCTTGCATTGTGACGTGGATAAAGTCTACAAAAGAAACAAATGTAAGTGGTTTTCTTTCAAAATACCTGGATTGGTTTCATTCAAATAATCTTTTTTCGGGTTATCAAGCAAAAATTAGTTATCTAGAAGATATTCCTTTAAACTTTCCTCTCGCCTGATGATTTAAATATCATTGGTAGAAAATCCATCGCTTTCTTTTTAAACTTTCTGATGAATTTGTTCATGTGCACACTAGATAGAAGTGTTAAAAAAGAAATCACACCGATTTCCAAATTTTTCCCTGGTTGATATAATTTTATAATAATACATTTCAAAAACCTGGATATTATTTCAGCAATAAAAATATCATTGGTTATAAAAAAGTTTGGTATTCTTCTAAAATCATGATGCCTTTCTTTTTATAATCTATTACAGCTACCTTTTCATTTATTTCTATGATAACTTACACTGGAAATTATAGAATCATTTTTTTTACTATGCAAAAACTTTGAAAGCTTATTTAAATAATACCTTTGAGAAGATACACTTTCCTTGGATTTGCTCAGCTATGACAGGAGACAGGAATGAACCCCTTTTTATAAATTATAACTCTTCTAACCATTTTATTGCAATAAGATTATTCCTTACCTCTTGTAAATATTGCCTCCTCTGGCAGAAGGCAATGTGATTGAATTAAAAGTTAAACCCAAGTAATTATGAGAGATAAAACCCAAGAACTTACCATTTTTCAGGCGATCATATCCCATTGCATGACGGATTTCTTTCAGTGTAGAGCCTTGAGCCCCAAGTTCCATCACTCCCATTGCAAGGGCAATGCTCAGAGGGGAAAAGAGGATGTTTTCATCTTCGCCAGTGGCTCGAAGATGATTGTACATATTCACTGACCACTCTGCCATGGGCTCATCTGGGAGCGCCACCCCTATCACCACATATTGCATGGCCAGCAAAGAGAACAGCCCAAAATAAGCCATCCTGGAATGGTTTCACGTCTGTAAAACAGATATATATATAAACGATTATCTCTGATATACAAGTTAATGGAAGAAAAACAAAGAATTAGTACTTGGTAGAATTATAAGATAAACTTTTTTATAAGTTGAAGATTTAAAAACAGTTCAATATTAATTTATCTGTTAAAAAATCACATTAAAGACTTAATAATAAGTTTTCTCTCCTGTCCCACCCATGTGTGTGTGTGTGCTTGTTTGTGCCTTGAATGGAAGACATACATGCTAAGTACATACTCTAAAACTGGGTTAAACACCATCAATCATAGTTTGCTTTCTGTTGTTGTGATAAAGCACTCACTAAAATCAATTTGGGTAGGATAGGGTCTATTTGTCTTTCAGGCATCTTTCTTATACAACTTGGGCTCAGCTGCCTAATGAAGGCATTGACCACAGTGGACTAGGACCTCCTGCATCAATGAGAAATCAAGAGCACAGCAGACAGACATGCCTACAGGTAAATCTGATAGAAGCAATTCTTCAACTAAGTTCCATCTTTTCACGTATGTCCAGCTGACAATCAAGATTAACTATCACAAGCCACAGTCCTCAGACTTCTACTTTTCAAAACAATCCACCAATAGTCAGTTGAAAAGAAACGATAGCTAAGTTGTGATGATTCTACAAGGAGCACGATGCACATGGTCATAACATGCATGACATTAAGGTATATACGGTGTCCTGGCTAGTTTTATGCCAACTGGACACATGTTAGAGTCATCTGAAAGAAGGAAAGCACAATTCCAAATTAAAAATCGAGAATATGCCTCCATAACATCCACCTCTAGGAAATTTGTTAATTAGTAATCGATGGAGCATGGTCCAGCTCATGGTGGATGGTGCTTTCCCTGGTTTGGTGGTCCTAGGTTCTAGAACAAAGCAGGTTGAGCAAGCCAATGATGCATCTCATCTCCTGCCTCCATGTTCCCGCGCTGTTTGAGTTCTTGTCCTGATATGTTTCTATGATAAGCAGTGATGTAAAAGTGTAGCCAAACGAACCGTTCCTCCTCCAGTTTCTTTAGTCATGGTGTTTCTTCATAGTATCAGTAATCCTAACTAAGGCAGAAATTGGTGCTAGGATAGTCAGGTCCTGATGTGCAGACCTGGCCATGTTTTGGGGAGGACTGTGGAAAGATTTTGGAACTTTGGTCAAGAAATGCCATTGAGTGTTCAAAGCTTGTCAAGTTGCTTTGTGGGAGCCTAAAAGAAATCAGACACTATAAGCAGGACTTAATGGTTCAAGAAGACAGTGTGGAAGGTAATTTGAACTATGGCGGCCAAGATCAGGAAGTTTCAGAGTGGAAGAATTTTAGTAAGTGGCCTATAAGTCATTCCTGTGGTCTTTTGACAAGGAATATAGCTACTTTTTGCCCCTGTCTTAAAATGAAAGAGTTTTTGATTCATGGCAGTGGTGGTGGATATTTGAAGACAGCCTAAAATGGACTCTGACATGATTTTTAGTAATCATTCTCATGGGACTATATGGTTTAAAAGGAGTAAACCAGGCAAAGAGATATTCAAAATGTACAGTTTGAAGTGAAAAGAAGCACCAGTAAGTGTAATGGAGTTAAAGCCAGTGCTCAAGGAGATAAAAAGTTTAAAGACAAGCCTGATGCTAAATGGAATGAAGGAATGGTAGTAACTCAGGGCAATAACCCACCAAGCTAAATTTCCTTTCCTTCAGGGGTTAAACTTAAGACATTTTCTTGAGTCTCAAAAAAGATATGATATTTCCTGAACACAAGGAACTGAAATTTCCTCCCTTCCCTCTCCTCTCCTCTCTTCCCTCTTTCTGTTAGTTATTCATCTTTAGTTATTTCCACTCCGAACTTTAGACTTTTAACTGGTGTTGAGACTGTGACAGACTATGGTGACCTTTGAAGTAGAACTAAATAATTTTTTTTTGCATTATGATATAGCTACAAGCCTGGATGTGGGGGCAGGGAATTGTATGTGGTGGTTTGAATAAGAATGACCCCCATAGGCTCATAGGAAGTGGAACTGTTTGAAAGAATTAAAAGGATTAGGATGTATGGCATTGTTGGAGTTGGCGTGGTCTTGTTGGAGGAAGTGTGTCATTGGGAGTGAGCTTTGAGTTTTCAAAAATGCTAGACCCAGTCTGTCTCTCTCTCTCTTTCTCATTTCCAAATTTCCACAGAACAGTTCGCCAATCTTTGAACACTCAATGGCCTTTCTTTTTTAAAATTCCAAAATTCATGCATAATCCAGGTCTGTCACAGTAATAACCTGCTATCAGATAGCAGTTTCTGACTTACTATTACTATGATGAAACATCATGACTACAGCAACTTCAAGAGAGAGGGTTTATTTGACTTAAGCTTCCATGTCACTGTCCTTTATTGAAATAAATCAGGATAAGAACTCAAACAGAACAGGAACTTAGAGGCAAGAGCTCATACAGAAGCCATGGAGGAGTGCTGCTAACTGGTTTACTCATTATGGCTTGTTCAGTCTTCTTTCTTATAGAATGAATATAGGACCACTGATGTGGGATTTACCTCTGTATGCTATGATTACCGTTGATAAATAAAGGAACTGCTTTGGACCTATAGCAAGGCAGAACTTTGATAGGCTGGAAAAACTCAACTGAATGCTGGGAGAAAGGAGGTGGAGTCAGAGAGAAGCCATGTAGCCTGCCGGAGACAGATGCTGGGAACTTTACCCGGTAAGCCACAGCCATGTGGCAATACACAAATTAATGGAGATGGGTTAAATTAATATGTAAGAGTTAGTCAGTAAGAAGCTAGAGCTAATGGGCCAAACAGTGATTTAATTAATACAGTTTCTATGCGATTATTTCGGTTCTGGGTAACCGGAGCAAACAAGCAGCCTGCTACTACAGACCACCAGCTAAGGAATATTACCAACAACAAAAGACTCAGCTCTACCCCATCAATAACTAATTCATTAATAAAATATCTTACAACTGGATCTTGCAGAGGCTTTTCTTAATTGAGGCCACCACCTTTCAGATAAGTCTAGCTTGTGTCAAATTGACACAAGACTGCCCAGGGTTGTAAACATGAGGACTGGGAAAATAGCTTAGTCAGTGTTTTTCCCATAAGTGTGAGAACCTGCTTTTGAGTTCTATAATCCACCTAAAAAAGCTTTTTATCTGCTTCCTGTTACCCATTGCTTGTGAGAACATCTGTATTTAATGTTGTTACCACTGCTACCTTCACTAACATTGCACTCCTGTTTCTTTGGGTTTTTCAGTGTGAACAGTGGCTCTTTGGGAATTTTCTAGGCCTTCTGTGCTGGATTATTACTCATAGAGTATTCACTCCTGGACTGAGCAGCTACTGAGTTCTCAGTTTCTCCAGGGTACAGATAACCACTGTTGAATTATCCAGACTGTAGTGTTTAAGCCAATCTAATATTTTATTCTTTTAATATATTATTACACACACACACACACACACAGGCACAAATGTTTTCTAAAGTTCTTGTTTGCCCATAATGTGTGACCTGTAGTCTGAGGAAAGACATGGTTCTCTTGCTCTCAATCTCTCTCTCTCTCTCTCTCTCTCTCTCTCTCTCTCTCTCTCTCTCTCTCATAACTTCCCATTAAGTCACTATGGGCATCTGGAATCACACTGTTTATTCAAACAATTTAGTAATTTATTTGTTCTTGATGATTTTTTAAATCTACCATTAAAGCACCACATAGAGTAATGTTGAACAAACACATTAGGAAAATTGTATTTTAATTAGAGTTGATAGACTCACTTAATCAACTAACAGTGTACACAGGAATCTGACTGGAGTACACTTCCAACAGACTTTCATCCAGAAGACTCCAATTGTTCTGTGTTGTGATTCTGGTTTCAGAGAACTCTTGGGTCACTTTCTATAAGCCCTTCACATTTTAGAGTTAGAAAAATGTTTTTCTTTTTGTCTAAAGAATCTCAAGGTTCTCTGCACAACACTCATCTCCTTGCTTTTGTTTTAAGGTTTGGGGAATACTGGCACATTCAGGAAGGCAGACTCAATAAGGTACCTCACAGCCTATGTTTTAAATGCTAGGGCTACTGGGGGCAAGCAACTGCATCCGGAGATGCCCTGTGATTTAGACTTCACTGAGGTAGAGCCAGCTGAAGAAAAGGTGGAGTTTGGGTCTCTCTTCCACTATGAGTACTGGGCATAGAACTGAGGTCATCAGGCTTCAGAAAAAGTATCTTAATCTGTTGACATCTCATGCTTCCCCAAAGCCCATGTTCTTCATCAGTACATTCAACAGTTGACAGGACATCTCAACTTCTTCACAGGGAAGGCCTGAACCTGGGCCTCATGACTTTCCTTGAAGATTGCATACTATGTGGCTGGGGGGATGGCTCAGTGGTTAAGAGCTGCTGCTGCTTCTTCCTCGAAAGCAAGTTTATGACAATCATCTCATGATAACTTATAACTCCAATTCCAGGACATCTAACACACCATTCTGGCCTCTGCAAGCACTGGACATATGTCACATGTGTGTTCATGCACACACATGCACACACGCACACACACACACAGTCTTGCATAAAATAAAAAATGAAAATTAAATCTTAGCAAAAGGTTTGATGAGATGGCTCAGTGGATAAAGGCACATGCCAACAAATCTGAAGTCCTAAGTTCTATCGCTTGGACCCACAGAGTGGAGAGAAAGAACTGACTTGTGAAAGTTGTTCTCTGACCTCCATTATCATATTATGGGACATGAACTAATTCCAAAATTAATGAATGTAACGACTCAAAAAATTTAAAGTCTACATAGTATAAAACGATAGTTGTACCTGCCAATCAATAATGCAATTCTTTAAAAGGCATTGGGATTAACACAAATATCAAATTTTAAGATAGCAAAAACATATTTTATTCATATGAAATGAAACTGTATTATCAGTATAGTCCAGAAAATGATACTAAGTCTATTAAAATGTTTTCATAGGAATTTTAATTTATAACTGAGTGTCTCATGAGATAATAGCAGCTTGCTATTTTGCTAATTTTGCTGCTGCCATTTAAGCAGTACTCCCACTTTATAAATGGAAGCAATGTAATCTGAGCTTCTATAAACTTTCCCATTATCATAGGAGCTCTGGAATCAGAACTGGGGCTCGAGTCATCCTACCTTGTCTATTGATGCAATGCTCCTCCAGGCTTTGGAAAAACAGAAAGATACAAGTTTTGGGGAATAGGATGTGGTGTATACTCAATAATCCCAGCAAGTCAGATGCATTTTCTCAGTCTTAGTGACCACATCTGTGAAAGAAAATGCAAACCCTTTGCTACAAAATTATTAAAGAAATAAGGGGAAAATTCCCGTGAAGTACTTATTTTAACATACAAGTTACAATAATGGGACATTACTATGAAGAAAAAAAAATGTTTCCATGTTCCCATCTGTTAAAGCAGAAGCTGTAGGCTGAAAATGAGGACTTATCATTCCCCCAGGCCCAAGGAACGTAACACTTTTGTACATTCATTCAACCAAGAGCAGAGAAGTTTGTAAAGACATAAAAATATTTAACTACAGACTCTCATCGTTAGGAAACCACTCACACGGTGTGAGAATGCATCCTATAATATGATCTTTCCTCTTAGATAAAATTGACCCTCTAAAAGTCACCATCAGAAAAAGGTGTCACACTGATGAGAGCAGATATTCCTTGTGCAGGGTAATCAGGGACCTCGGATGAAGATGCCCGAGTCTGCAGCAGATAGCTCAGATAACGAATCTGTGTTTGGCATCCTGCATTTTGCAAGTCACCTATCTTCAGGAGAATTTCAAAACCATTCATCTATCTTCCAATAACCAAAGGACTTCGGTAATAATTACCCGGTATGTTTGTGGAAGAGGTTTCTGGCAAGGCTGTGAGCAGCCAGCTAAGGACAGCAAGTTACACTAGGAAATTAGGGGCCTGTGGCTGGGAACCGTGGCAGTAGATCAGACCGTGAGACATTTTTCAAAACTATAAAAGACCTCATTTTAGAAGCTTAGACACCCAGCTGAAGAAAGAGAGCTTCCAGTTTACAGGCCAAATTTCCTTTGCCAACCTGGTTATGTGTTTCAGGTGTCACCTATTCTGCTCTTTGGGGATTTAACTCTTGGCCGGGGCAGGATCTCATTTCCCTAATGTACGTTCTAAGTATGTGTGTTCAATATATGTCTGATTGTGCCTTGCTCTCTTTTCTTGGATACATGGCTCATACTAGTCTACAAAATGCCACGGTCTTATTATTAAGCATAATACTAAAATTCTCATTAATTAACAGCATATTCTCAAAGATGTTCAAGCCTACTTTCCGATGGGCATTGCTAAATCTCCTGTGGGTTTGAAAGTCTTTGTCTTGCTTGAGAGCTTCAAAGGCCATCTGGCTCAAACAAGGCTCCTTGTCTTATCAAGGACTTTTCCTTCCAAAATCAACATTTGTTTCTAGTTGAACTCTTTCCCCTCACAGTCAGTGGGCTGTCAGCATTTCCACACTGTATGCAATGTTCTTCTCGCTATGTTTACTCAAAGGCTGCAAATGCAGTTGTTGCCATTTGATCCGTGCTCAGAACTGAACCAATGATTCCATTGTTCTCTGACTGCTAACTATCCTCTTCAACCTAACACTCTGGTACCCTCCAGAGAATGGCCTTGACAAAACCACAAAAGCCCTCCCATGCCTGTAGAACGAACCCCAAACCTTTAGCCTTGTCTATAATCCTTTGCATTGTGACGCAGTATAAATCTTTATACACTATCGTCCTTCATTCACTGGGCCACTCTTGCCAGAATCCCAGTGGAAACACAAGCCCCAGAAGCCCCTCTCTTCGTGCTAGCATGTGCAGCTCTTTCTGGAATAACCTTAGCACAGTTCGCCACGCTCCTGTTCTAACCATGACCCAGCCTCTGCCCTGTGCCCACACCCTTCACGAACACTGTCTTGGTTTTTCAGTTAGAATTTCAACAAGGTCCTTCTCTGTTTCCATCGATTAAAGGTAATTCCATCTATGTAGCATCTCTTCTGAGGGGTTTGAGGACACTAACAAAGGGTATTCTTCTTTGTGTGCGCCAGGCTAATGAGAAGAAGTGGTGAATTCATTACACAAGAGAAGTGACAAATCAATGCTTATTGAATTAGGATGGTATAAGACTTGAAGTCACACAGTGCTGTATTTGGAGGAACAGCCAATAGGCTGCAGCTTCTCAACACTACGGGTTAGTTTCGTCTGAGCCCAAGGATAGTAGCTCATTTTCATTTGTTATCACTTTTAATAAAATACATCCTCACTGACTGTGAGGCCATCTTTCCAAGCCTGACAAAGTGGTACCTGTAACTAACACTGGTACAATGTGACAGCTGGCCACTGGAAGCAGTAAGAATAAGCACACCTAATCACACAGGGGCCACCCAAATGCTACTTAGGAATAACATTAGTCTACAAAATGCCAGGGCCACTAGTATTAATAAGCAACATTCTCAACCACTTGCCCTCACATGGAACCTTACTTTGGAGATTTATTATTTGCAACAGACTGATTTGAATGCTTTAATGCAAAACTACGAAGGGCTACAGTACCAGAATAGCAGCAGATACATGCCGCAGTTGTAGAAAGGGAAGAAGAATTCAGCTTCGAAGAAAGTATGGTGAAGTTTTGGACTTCTCCGCCTTCTCACCAGAGGTTACGCAGGTTGGGTGCATGTGAATATGTGCACACTGTATTACAGATACAACATAGAGCACATGAGGGAGTACTATTCTTATAACTGCTTTATGAGAATCATATAATTAAATGTCAGCACTAATAAATAGATAGTTTTAAAAAGTCTTCTCGAGAGAGATGGCTAAAGTGTTAAGAGCCCTTGCTGTTCTTGCAGAAGACCTGCGCCGCACTCCCAGCACCCCTATAGGGACCTCACAACTGCCTGCAACTCCAGATCCAGAGGATCCAACAATCTGTATGGCCTTGGATATCACCTGTATGCACATGGTCCACTTAAAAAGAGGCACGCAGATACACACATGAATAAGAATGCATTTAAGAAAGAAAACAAAGCATCTCAGGCTTATGAGATGGTATATCAGGCAAGGAGTTTGCTGCCAAGCCTGACGACCTGACTGCCAACCCCAAGACTCACACGGTGGAAGAATAGAACAGACTCCCTAAAGCTGTCGTCTGACCTCACATACATGCTGTGGCATGTGCAGCCTTCCTCCACTTCCTCTCACTTACACACACAAGTAAATAAGTGAATGACAAAATGATTCGAAAACAGAAACCAAATCCTTTCTGGTACCTAACCTAATTAGTGAGACAATGCAAAATTGCATCTTATTTATATTTTAATAACACAATTATTTTACATTAAAAACATTTCATTATTGTGAGTTGTGAAAAATGGCTAAATGTCCCTTCTCCAGGAAGAAATAGAAAAGGCAGGTGGAAATAACTAAGGATAAACAACTAACAAAAAGAGGGAAGAAGAGATATTTCAGTTACTTAAACTGAAAGTGTTTGTATTCATGAAAGATCACATCTTTTTAAAATTTGCTTTATGTTTTGAAAACATTATGATGACCATTTGGTAATCTGTTGAAAAACACGATTCCAATATTGGCAAGTATTTACTCTCTTGATAAAACATGAGATGAGCAGAAATCTCCAGGTCTTTGTTTTCTGTTTTGCTAAGAGAAAGGTATGTATTAGATCATCAGTGATGATGTTGGAAAATTTATGGAATAATTAATTGGTCCAAGACAGAAAAAGGTCACTACTTGTTAGAAATAATTAATAATAATTATTATGATGATGATTGTAATAATCACAACAATAATAACCTGCATCTGAGCAGGCCTGTAATTCAGCAAAATTCCTATTGATAACATGCAGAATTTTCTTCCTCCTCCCCCGTTTCAATTTTTCTGAAACTGGAATAAGTGTTTTAATTGAAAGAAACCAGCTGCTCTTCAGGCAGAGAGGCAAGCTGTGACATGGTTGTTGTTTCAGGTTACAGGTTGGACAAGTGTGGACCTTGGCCATTTGTCAGGGAGTCTTTCATTCCCTCACTGGCTTCCTTAGTTCTGCATCTCACAACGGAAAGCTTTTCCTTCAAGTTTGATCTGAAACTATCCACACCTGGACCCTGTTTATGGAGAAGAAACAAGAATGGTTGCAGGAAACATACATTTGCTGTACATGCTGCAAATGTTAATGGGAAAAAGAACCAACAACTAACTTTCATCAACCAAATGTGTCAAAAGGGACCTAGAAAGATATATTCATGCAGATATATCTTTCCCTTTGGGGATAGCCAAAGCAAACAAATCAAAAGAGAAAAACAAATGACCAATAACAACAACAACAACAAAACCCCAGTCCATTAGATGTCAAGCAGTGTAGTGAAAGGCAGAAAAGTTATCAAACCTCTCAGGGTGATTCACAGTGTTTTAAAGTTAGGAAAGGGAAATAACCCTTCTGTTTTAGGATGAGGATTATTGTTGGGGTGCTAAACTATCGAGGCTTTCCCATATCAGTTATCTTATCACCTTATATATCAAACTAAACTAAAATGCATGTGAAAGGCAGTACTATGCCGTGAACTACCTAAATAATAACTCTGCATTTTTGAAATGTTATAATGACTACATTTGTAATCACAAAATTGCTAAAAAGGGTATCAATCAAAAAGAGCATTATGGAGCTGGAGAGACTGCTCACTCAGTGGTAAAGGCATTTGCAACAAGCCTGGGAATGTGAGTTGGATAACTTGAATCCATGCAGTAGACAGAGAGAATCAACTCCTGAAGGTTTTTCTATGATCTCTCTGACTTCCACACTGCACACGGTATATGTGCAAGCACATGCACATGTACGTGCATGCGTGCACACACACAAACACACACAAAGCACATGCGCATGTACGTGCATGCGTGCACACACACAAACACACACAAAGCACATGCGCATGTACGTGCATGTGTGCACACACACAAACACACACAAAGCACATGCGCATGTACGTGCATGCGTGCACACACACAAACACACACAAAGCACATGCGCATGTACGTGCATGCGTGCACACACACAAACACAAAGCACACGCGCATGTACGTGCATGCGTGCACACACACAAACACAAAGCACACGCGCATGTACGTGCATGCATGCACACACACACAAACACACACAAAAACTAACTAAATTTTTTAAAAAATTAATGAATTATAAAACATTACATCCTGTGTCAGAGAAGTGATAACCAAAATTAGTCCTGAGGAATTTTAGAAAAATTTACAATCAGACTATAGGGTAACGTCAGTTCAGACACCCTCTCCTCTATTGCTTAGGATCTTAGCTGGGGTCATCCCTGTGGGTTCTTGGGTATTTTTCTAGAGCCAGGTTTCTTGCTAACTCCATAATGGTTCCCTCAATCAAGATATCTCTTCCTTGCTCTCATATCTGTCCTTCCTCCATCTCGACTATCTCATTCCCTCACGTTCTCCTCAACCCCTCTTCTCCCCTTTCTTCTACCCCCTGCCCCCCTGCTCCCAAATTTTTGTCTGATTCTAATTTCCAGGTAGGTCTATATATGTTTTTCTTTGGGTTCACCATATTACTTAGTTTCTCTAGGATCCTGAACTATAGGCTCATTGCCCTTTGTTTATGACTAGTATCCACTTATGAGTGAGTACATAACATATTTGTTTTTTTTGGGTCTGGGTTACCTCACTCAGGATAATGTTTTCTAATTCTGTCCATTTGCATGCAAAATTCAAGCTGTAATTATTTTTTACTCATGAGTAGTACTTCAATGTGTAGATGCGCCACACTTTCTTTATCCATTCTTCAGTTGAAGGGCATCTAGGTTGTTTTCAGGTTCTGGCTATTATCTTAAATATCACCATAGAACCTTCATCCAACAACAGATGGGAACAGAAGCAAGGATCCACATTGGAGCACTGGACTGAGCTCCCAAGATCCAGTTGAAGAGTGGAAGGAGTGAGAGTATGAGCAAGGAATTCAAGACCATGAGGGGTCATCCACTGAGATAGTTTGCTTGAGCTAATGGTAGCTCACCAACTCCAACTGGACTGGGAGTGAACAAGCATGGGAAAAAGCAAGCCCCTCTGAAGGGGGTTGACAGCTGGGGCAGACTAAGGGGCTCTGATAGTGACACTGGGAGGTTTCTCTACTGCATATACTGGCTTCATGGGATCCTATTCTCTTAGGATGTAAACCTTGCTCAACCTAGATGTAGTACGGAGGGCCCTGGACTTTCCACAGGGCAGGGTGCATGGCACTCTCTTAGGGTTGGAGGGGTGGAAGGAGGGTCTGTGGAGGGAGAGGGAGGGGACTGGGAGGAAGAGAGAGAGTGGGAATTTTGATTGTACTTTTAAGTAATAATAATAATAATAAACAAAAAAGAAAAATTTACAATCAACTTTCAGTCATTGCATTAATAAATCTCCACTTTTTTTCTCCTAAAGATGTGCACATAATGTCCTTTATAAATTGCCTTTTTTATCTCCAAAGCAGTTATTAAATCAATATGTCTTAAAACCAGTAACCAAGGTAGTAAGGAAATGCAAAGGGGTTTAATTCAGTTATCACATATGATATTGTTGGAACCAAAAAAAACAATAGTCCCGTGCATGGCTCCTTGTATGCTTATTATCTTAAAAGTCTTTATAGATTCACAGTTACTCAAAGCAGCTTCTGTCTGATACCATCTTATCTGCTTTAAGCTCAGACTGCCAAAGAAAAGGCTGCCTTCCAATCCTCTTTGCAACTTCCAGCTTCTGTCAGACAGAAGATAAGAACGGGATCATATTCAGATGGATTTTGTCACAGTGTATTGTTTATCTTTCAGGTTTTTTCATATTCTACAGGGAAAGCTGATTTCTGGTCATTTATTAATACTCCATATTGCCTGTGCTCCCCACCCTCCTGCCTGTTGTCAAGAGGGTAAACTTCCACCAACTTGACCTTCTCTGAGGTCTCATTTTTTTTTGTGGCTGCCTAGCTGTGCACATCAAACGTAGCTGTGGGTATTTTTTTCCCTTTACATTCCCTACTGTTTGTTTCAGCAAACTGAATTGTTGAATCTGCAGAGAGAAAGTTTGAAGTTTCCTGCCATGCAACACTTTGGTTCTTTCCTCTTTTCCTTTTATCTAAACCCAGGCCCTCAGCTCTGCTTTCCTGTGTTCTTAACTTGCATTATAAATGCAAGCATGATAAATGCCTGCTTTCCCTTTTCCCCCGTGGAATAAAATCAACCTAAAAGGAAAGCTTTTTCAGACTTATCTCAAAAAAGTTGAACTTGGGAAAAAGCCAAGTAAATTGAAAGGGCAGAACTGAGGACACGGTAAGTGGGAGAGATTCCATTTATCAGTAGAAACTATGAAAGAAATGGGCCAAGATGTTGACTATATGTGGTCCAAACATATATTTATATTTTCAGTTCACATTATTCTATGAGTTTGCGAGCCTTTATTCTGAACTAAGCTATAGTCTTTTAACTTTCACAAGACTGACAGCGATGCAAGTAGTCTTGTCCGTAAAAATGCAGATCACATACTCATGATGGAAGGCAGATGATGACTGCCCTGTGGACAAGACCAGCTTTGCATCTATTAAGTAATGATACTCCAATTGACTTTCTCTTGCTGCTGAGAAATTCAGGCAATATATTATTAATTAGCGTATTAGTTATATACTAACACATAATTAATATATTAATCAATACATGTGTTACAGTATTATTGATGTAACAATATTATTAATACTAAGAATTAATATTCTTTATAGACATACATTATTCTGCTTCATTAATTCTCCACTGAATTGTCTGTCCCTTACTAGCTAGAGACTAAATAAGTAAGGCTTCAAATTTATTTTCAGTTTATAGTTGCATTTAATCATAACCTTTAAAAATAATTTTCTTCTGATTAAAAATCCTGAAGTTAGAAATTTTCTATCATAAATATTTTCATCACAGTACAATCCAATGACCTGAGTGAGGCAAAAGTGGAATAAAGATCTTTTGAAACTGTACCAAATATCGTCTGTTACTCATTGAATGAGTACTATCCCTATGATACTTCACAATGAGTTGGTAGCACTCTGCCCCTGGGAAATGTGGATCACAAAAAACTAGTATTAGCTTAGCTTCTTGGATATGTTGCTTGCATCTAGGAGGAACGTTGGTCCTGGGGCCCCATCACTTGGGAACTAACGAGTCTAGTACTGTCAACACTGAAAGCTAGAGAGGTAGTACGTATAACACCAGCATTCCACAGACTTTCTAACATCCCCTGGCATATGCATAGGATCTTTTCTGAGTTGCTCAGTATCAACACAAAGCTAACTGGAATGAAGGGGCACTGTGATGTAGAAAACTCCCTTTCTTTGGCAGTGCCTGTGGCTTCCAACATGATTTGGCTCCCAGGAGCGTTCTTGTCCTGTGGAGATAGGGTCTCGAAACCTCCAAGACTATTCAATAACCAAAATAACTTTGAGGTAAAATGCTTTTATCTCAAGCAGCTATGAATAAATATCTAGTGGATCCCTTTCTCTCTTTAAAAGAAGTCTCAAAAATTAAAATCTAAAATACTTTGTGTTTGTTTTTAAAATCTAGAATAATGCTATCAAAATACATGTGATGCTTGTTTAAAATGATAAGGAAGACTTTATTCAAGAGACTAGACAGCAATGGGTGTTCTGAAATAGTGGAGAGAAATTGGCATGATTATAAACAAAAGAATAGATAGATAATATATATGTATGTGTGTATCTTCTCTCTGTATGTGTGCACCTGTGTGTATGTGTACCTGTGTATATACAAAATGGAGACAGATGATTCGAAAATTACTAAGAGAAATTCATGTAAGAGGCAATTTTCCTAAACTGACTTAAGAGTATTCTTGTGAAAGACAAACCAGGATGATAAAATATTGAAGACAATGAATGAGAAGTTTGGTCAGATATGAAGTGTAATGAATAATTGCAAAGCTGACCCAGCAGGATTCCTAGTAAAGCTGGAATTTTAATCAGACCCAGGAGAGAGTCCCATGGCTACTTAAGAAATCGGTTCAGAGAAATCTGATTGAAGTTTGGTCAAGCAGTGGGGTTTTTGTTAATTAATTCTATTAAGTTTTTGAGAATTTCATAGAAGAGTATAATGCAGTTTAATCACAATCATCCCTACTTTCCCACCACTCTTTCAAGTTCCAGCTATACTCACTGTCCTTGTCCTAACTTCACATCATTTAAATAGATGAGTTTAATTTGTGCCACGGATATACGCGGGTGGGGCTACCCACTGAACCATGGTTGACCTACCAGGGGCCACACTCTAAAAGGAAACTGATCCCCTCCACCCCCAACCCACACACAGGAAGCTCCTCAGCTAGGGTTTGGGGGCTCATGATCTCCTCCCAACTATGCTGAAATACTGACTGGTTTGAACTTGTGTAGGCAGGCACAGCTGCTGTGAATTCGTATATTCAGTGTTCTTGTCATGTCCAGAAGAATCTATTTTTTTGCCCCTCTTTCCAGACCTGAGGTCTCACAATATTTCTGCCCACTTTCCCTTGATGTTCTTTGAGTCTTGGGAGAAGGGGTAGCCAAAGCTGCCCAATTAGTGACTGAACAGTGCACAGGCGCAGACTTCTATTCTAGCAATGGAACTTTTTTATTCACTCCTTTTAGTAGTATCTTCTCCAAGGACAGATTTATTATCTATACTTGCTTGTCCAATTAAATAGTAACTAGGTCTTATATTAGTAGGCAATGTGCAATGTAGTTAGTGTAGCCAAAAATTATTCTTTAATTTTGTTTAAAAATAATCAACTGAAATAGTTCATGTCTTTATTGGCTTTCCCATGAAGCTAGCAGTATGGAAAGATCCGCTCTTCATAATATTTGTTCTTAATCAAATAGTACATAACAGAAGCAATAAAAGAAGTAGAGAAAAAAGTAGCATCTAAAACCCTACAGCATGTGCTCTATACCTAAAATTCTTTGACTTAAAAACAAACTCCATTTCTCCAGAAATTACAAATGATAGAAAGACTCCATTTGAAATTCCAAAGTGTTTTAGTTAAAGTTAATGAGTACTAGGGGAAAGAAATCAGTGGCCAAACAAGACCAGGGAATCTGGCAAGTCCTCAGCCCTCCTGGAAGGATTAGACTTTCTACATAATAGTAATAAATTATTCTTTTTGGCACATCTTGGGTGAAATCATATTTGTCAATGGGTGATTTCTCTCAGATATGTGTGTGTGTGTGTGGTGTGTGTGTGTGTGTGTGTGTGTATGTGTGTGTAGAGAAAAATAAGAGACATGAAACCCAAAGACAAGATTCAGTAAATCGCTTCTGAGAGATGCATCAAAGCTCATTCTCAATCAAAGTCACTGGTTATCCATGCTCACCAGAGAGTTAGACCAGTCATTAAGGGTCACCGAGTCCCCTTCAATGCTAATGAAACTTCTACAGTTTCTTCCTCATACATTGGCTTTCGATTTTTTTTAAACTATGAATATTCATTGCTAGAAATACGTCCTAAGGCTCGTCATTTTGTACTTTGGAAGGAGCCATTTGAACCGAACAGTGTACTGAGAATGAAAGGTATTTCATGAGCTAAAGAAACTCTCATCTGTGAATACAATAGCTCATATTTTATTCATTGAAACAATTCACTCAATGAATACTTGCTTGATTTGTGTCAAGACCCGTTCACGGTGCTAGGCACATGGGAGAAAACAGCATCAGAGAAGTAATCGGTCATGTGGCATTTTCCTCCATGTAATAAGTCTACATTGTCCAACATAATATTCAGCCTTTCAAATCAAGCTTCTAAATATTATATTTTATGATTTTCCTTTATGAAAATGTTGCTTATGTTATAAAATTATGAAAAAGCTGGATCTCTCCCTCTCTTTCTGAAAAACATTTTAAAATACCCAGGATGACATTACTTTTAATTATTTTGCTCAGGAAAGAATTGTTGCCTGCCTCATTTTCATCCATTTACATGCTACAGTGGCACAGGAGTATGTTCTGATGGGCTGGGAAATGAAGGGAAAACTTCTGAGAACTCACTGACTACATAAAATGAAAATGGAATCCCAGCACTCAAGAACCAGAGGCAGGTAGACTTCTGAGTTCGAGGCCAGCCTGGTCTACAGAGCGAGTTCCTGAGAGCCAGGGCTATTATACAGAGAAACTTTGTCTCCATAAAAAAATAACAATGGATGATTCCTAATGATATTCTGCTATACTCATTGATCCATGCCTAGCCCAACTGTCATCAGAGAGGCTTCCTCTGGCAGCTGATAAGAACAGATGCAGAAACCCATAGCCAAGCATTAGGTGGAGCTAAGGGAACCGTGCAAAAGAGAAGGAGGAAGGATGTTAGGAGCCAGAAAGGTTGAGGACACCACAAGAACACAGTCCATAGAAATGACAAAGCAGAGCTCATAGGGCTTTAGAGAGAAGGAAGAGCAATCACAGGAGCCTGCTTGGGTCTGTGTGTTGTAAAAGGCTGCTTGTTCATTTCCCGGCTGCCCAGACTCCCAAATAACCAAAAAGACACTGTATTAATTGAATCACTGCTTGGCCCATTAGTTCTAGTTTCTTATTGACTAACTCATACATATTATTTTAACTCATCTCCATTAATCTGTGTATCACCAGAGGCTGTGGCTTACCAGGTAAAGTTCTGGCGTCTGTCTCCTGCGAGGCTATGTGGCTGCTCCCTGACTCTGCCTCCTTTCTCCCAGCATTCAGTTTAGTTTTCCCCACCTAGTTTTCTTCTACACTATCAGGCCAAGCCAGTTTTTTTATTCACCAATGATATTCACCACAGCATACACGAGGAATCTCACATCATCTGTGCTCAGTCCTCTCGCTGTGTTGTGGTTATTTAGCTTGGGGATTTTGTGAAACTCCTAATGGTGGGAGTGGGGGTATCTCTGACTCCTTTGCCTGCTCTTGCCACTTCTTTCCTCATACTGCATTGCCTAATCCAGTCCTGATGAGGATTTGTGTCTAGTCTTATTGCATCATCTTGTGCCTTTGCTTGGTTGATATCCTGGGGGGGGGGGGGCAACGGTTTTCTAAATGGCAAGGAGGAGCAATAGATCCGGGGGAGAGGGGAGATAGGGACAGGTGGGAGAAGTGGAGGGAGAGGAGACTGTGGTTAGCAAGAATGAAAATGATTGTATGAAAAAAGAATCAATTAAAAGAAAAAGAAAGTTTTACAGAAATTTTGTAACTATGCAGGGTCAGTTTTAGATCTGTCTTGGGACATAGCTTCTTGCAAAGCTGCAAATGCATTACTGCAACATACTGGTATCCAGTAGAGGAGAGATGTGGATAGGACAACTGCTACACAGCAAAGAATCCAGATGAAACTGGACCATGTTGTTTTTAGAGAGGGTTTCCTTTCTTCTCTTGGCTTTTTCTGTCCCGCACTCCCTGTGTGATTAGCCTCGGCTGTTTTGTTCTGTCTGCTCCTTTAGTTCTACCCCAGGTCATTGGTTAGAGATCTCACATGAGAGTTTAGAACACACACTTCCCTGAGGCGAACTCCCTAGATGTTCTTCCCTCTCTTCTCTACTGAGGCCACACAAAGCTATTTTCTTCTCTGGCTAACAAGCATAGCATTTTTAAGATTGGATTCAGCAAGGCAGTTTTGGCTAATGAGATTCTGACAATAGTAAATAAGGAGGACCTTTTAAATTAGCTTCAAATTTATGAGGCTGTAATTTTTATATGTCCAAAATGCCAAATATCAAGAACGTCCTATGCTTCAACCTGCTACACGCTGAGCATTTATTGTGTGCCAACACGAAGATGAGCTAGCTGATATGCTAGTTTGCTACCATATAGACCATAGAGTTGTTAAGTTTAAAAAAATGATTCTAACAGAGGAATCTAGACTAAATTCTTCAGTATCAGTTCCTCTAAGAAGTCTCCTTGCTGCCAGCTGCACAGGAGGTATGGGTGAAAGAAAGATCTGTGACTGATATAGGAGAGGAATCTCAGTTAAGTGATTCTTGAGTTTGGGCTTTGTTTTTATAAGATTATGTATTTTTAATTCTTCTTTTCTTAAATGATTTTTTTTACTCTTTGAGAATATAATATAATTATATTATTTCCCCCTACTGTCTCCTCCATTCAAACCTTTCCTTGCACTCCCTTCCTCTCTCTCTCAAATTCATGACCTCTTTTTTCATTTATTGTTATTGCACACGCATATAAATATGTATATTCATATACATGTATGTATATGTAGTACTCATGGCTCACAGTGCTTTTACCCTTGGGAAATGAAGTTGCATACATTACTTCACATTTCTGTTCAGGACTAAAGACTCTGATAAGAGTTAATTAATAACTCAAAAATAATTTTATTGCTGTATTATGAAACTCCCTGACATTCGCTAGTGTTATGTGAATGGTTCTTGAACATACCTGCTTGGCAACTGTTTACAAATCTGTCATGGGGGAGGGGTATTCTAATAGAAACATTAATTTCTTCATCCTGCCCATTGCTGTGAATGACTGAAGGATAAGTTATTATTT
Organism: Microtus pennsylvanicus; assembly: GCF_037038515.1. Taxonomy (NCBI): domain Eukaryota; kingdom Metazoa; phylum Chordata; class Mammalia; order Rodentia; family Cricetidae; genus Microtus; species Microtus pennsylvanicus. The sequence continues at coordinate 41,056,991 of NC_134594.1, read as the reverse complement.
GCAGTACTGAGTGCGAGCAACTGAGTAAAACATGAGCCGGTTGAAGAATGTTCCATAGAAGAATTCTGGTTTAATTCCATGCCCATATTCAGCGTAGCATTTAGAATATAGTAACAGGAAGTGTATGGAAAGATGTGTCAGGGAGGTCAGCCAATGTGAAAGTTTGTTTGGAAGGGGTGAAAAAAAAAGCTGGGATTTATTGTATTTCTCTACAAGGTTCTTAACATAGTATTCTCTTATTTTAAGATACCAGGAGAGAAATGGATTTAATTATTTCCTTCTGAATTGAATCCAAGTTTAACAGTCCGCACTGACAGGAAATGGTCCCTTATTAAGCTACTCTCATAACAGCGTTTCCCATCATTGTGAGAAGAATGGGGGGTTGGGAGCAGTTTATGCTGTGAATACAGCATCAGCCTTCTCCTGCATACTTAGGGCACATCACTTTCTCTCTCATTAGGCGCTGGGAGATTTTAGTAAGTGCCACGGTGAAATGCAGGCATGTGTGCGTGCGAGTGTGTGGTGTGTGTGTGTGTGTGTGTGTGTGTGTGTGTTACTCAAGTTTGAATTTGCGTGTGTCCATGAGCACACATATGTGTGTGCATACCCGAGGGCAACATTTTCTTATGACTCTCCACTTTATTTTTTGAAAGTGGTTCTCTGTTAGAACCTAGAGATTACACATTGGGTTGGACTGGCTAGCCAATAAACTCCAAGGACACCCTGTCTCTGCTTCCCTAGCGCTAGGATTATATGTGCAGCACTAGGCTGGAACCAGACAAAGGTGCAGTGGCGTGAACTCAGGGACCTTCACACGTACGCAGCAACATTCTAGCCTTCTTTAGAGCCTAAGCGCTTTCTAAAAATTTCTGTGCACCTCAACTGTTATCAAGACTAAAATCTACTTGTATTGCCGAAATTTCATGTATGCCAGAACATATCATACAGATGAAATTTATAAGTAAATTAGACCAAAAATCAATTATTCTCCTGGTTTACCCTCAACACACACACAAAGAGAAGAGAGACAGAGAGAGACAGAGAAAGAGAGAGAGAAAAAGGGAAGGAGGGAGGGAGGGAGAGAGAGAGAGAGAGAGAGAGAGAGAGAGAGAGAGAGAGAGAGAGAGATAAGGGACCCCAAGAGAATGATTGTTTGATGGACATCATGATGCCATATACATCATACATTTTGTACTGTAACAGATCTATATTTACATGCAGTTTTATAATACCAGTAGGAAAATGATGGTAGTTAAAGCTCAACTGGAGATAAACATATGGCAGGTAACCCTAACACAGGGCACATTCTATTGCATGCTGTCACCTTCCACATTGTTGTTAGAGTCGATTCGGGTTAGTGGAACCTAAACTACTAAGAGGAAAATTCTAGAAATGTGAAATTTTCAAATTGCAGAGAAAATATGCTGATTAATAAATCACTTAACCTTCTTTCCTACTTTCCAGGAGCCAGCTGATTCAATGAATTCTGCTGGAATAATAATAATATAATGGACAGGTATCAAGGAATAATTAAAAATACACAGTATAAGTTGAAATCAAGCTTGGTGGTATCTCCAGAAGAACTACTTTTTCTCAGGATTGATCTGGATATTTTTTTTGGTCTTTTGTGCATCCACATAAATATTAAGATTGTATACACTGTCTTTGGTAAGATGGACATTTTTTTAATATTGATTCTTCCTATCCATGATCACGGATGACCTTTCCATCTTCTACTGTCTTTTTAAACCTTTTTCTACATTACTAATTCAAATAAAAAGTCTATATATACAAAGATGGAGGCAATCAATAATGTAGATTAAGAATTTGAAACCTAGTAAGTTCAGGAGACCTCAATATTTGTTGGAAGTTTTCATATCCTTTGCTGTTTCACTGTGTCTTTTTTGTATGAGATTAAGGTCAGCACACATTTCTGTTCATTAATACATAAATTATCAATACAAGATTGAGTCTGCTAAATCTTTCCCACAACAACACACGTAGCTTTGTGTGGTATGTCATCTTACTTTCTGAAGAAGGACCTCTCTTGTTTTGACAGACACTATTTTTAACATATTGATCTTACCCTTGTCAAATAACATATGACAGTTATTAAACATAAACTATATTAATCCAGGTGTTAACCTCCACTAATTTGTCACAACAATTATAGTGTTAACAGAACAAATGAACTGGGTAAAAATATACACAGAGAAAAAAATCGAAACTTTATGTGAAGCCATATTAAGACAAGGTCTAATGTAACCCAGGCTTGTCTCAAATTATGTATGCATTCAAGTATAACCTTGAGCCCCTGGTTTCCTGTCCTCCTTTTTAACTTCTGGGCCTGTAGATTTGTGTCAGCTTCCTCAGTATTATATGGTTTGGAGGCTTAGACATAGAGCATCTTGCATGCTAAGTAAACACTCTACAAGTGAACCACATCACAAACTAAACAATAATGTAATGATTTTCTTTCCCGTGTTCCTTTGCTCCTATTAGTCAATTTCCCTCAGTACAACTGATTAAAATTCCCTTATATATGGTAATACAGTAGGTGCGTTAACATGCTGATAGTAAATAAGATAATAGTTATTAATAAATGTTAAATGTATTTTAATTTAGCAATATACATTGGAGGCTATTTTCTATGATTTAACCAAGAATGTCTTCCCTTTTTCATTGGCGTCCACATGTTTCACTGATATGAATGTGTGTCATTTATTTAATTAGTCTCCTACCAATAGGAACTTAGATCATGCAATCTTTTACTGTTACAAATAATACTGCAATGAGTAATTTCAGGAAATACATCAATTCACAGGTATGCAATTATCTCTGCAGGATACATTCCTAGAAGTTAAATTACTAGGTCAAAAGACACAAGTACTTGTAATTTTCATAAATACTGCCAAATTGCCTCCACAGAGGTGATGTCATTATAAACCCTAGGAAACACTCAGCAGAAATAAAGAAGATTTACACACACACACACACACACACACACACACACAAAGGAAAAATACCGCTGAGGGATAGACAGAAAAAGGAGTAGATTTATTAATTCCCTGCATAGTGTTCTTGCCAAAATAAAGAAAATTCAGATTATTAAACATCATTAGGCTATAATCAGAAAGGAAAAACTCGCAGGACAAGTGGCCCGGGTCCAGGAAACAACATGCAGGAATAACTGGTTGAGGAAGAGAGAAAAATGATTTTAATGAGATCCCAGAGGTATCAATAAAGCTTAATGTCCAGACTTTATCTGTAATTTTTAAACAAACCCTAAAATTCATTAGTGGTGATTATGAAAGAGCTGAAGATTAGAAAACACGCAAACTGGGGCTGGAGAGATGGCTCAGTGGTTAAGAGCATTTCCTGTTCTTCCATAGGTCCTGAGTTCAATTCCTAGCAACCATATGGTGGCTCACAACCATCTGTAATAAGGTCTGGTGCCCTCTTGCGGCCTGCAGGCATACACACAGACAGAATACTGTATAAATAATAAATAAATATTTTAAAAAAACATGCAAACTGATATTGTACTTTGATATCAGAATATTCAACACTATAAATATGTCTATTAGCCTTATAGTTTGATAGTTAACACAATTTCAGTAAAATAACAACAAATTACAAAAGTTAATTCTGAAATTCATAAAAAGCCAATTAAAATGCAAGCATAAGAAAAAATATAAAACAAAATGGCTTAAGATACAACTTAATACTAACAGAAGTTAGTATTTAAAATTAGTAGTTATGACAGGTGATGGTGGCACACACCTTTAATCCCAGCACTTGGGAGGCAGAGGCAGGAGGATCTCTGTGAGTTTAAGGCCAGCCTGGTCTATGAGAGCTACTTTCAAGACAGGCTCCAAAGATACAGAGAAAGCCTGTCTCAAAAACAATTAGTGGATTATTTAGTTAGTGATTAGTTGGTATTTAGATAACAAGATATCTGGTTGGCGTGTGGTCAGGTTAGCAGAGTGTTTGACATGCAAGATGTCCTAAATTTGTGACCCCAGCATCACATAGAATGGGGAATGGTTGTATATGCCTATAATCCCAACATTTGTGTAGTAGAGGAAAGAAGATCAAGGGTTCAAGGCTATCCCCAGATATATGGCTAGTTTGATATTGCCCTGGAGTATGTAAGAACTTGTTTTAAAAACAGATGAACAAACACAACCTCAAGAAATGTAACAGGGTGAGTATGCATGTAAAAAATTTAAGGTAATGTACGGTTTTCATCACAATCAAAATAAATTCTATACATAATGGATTTTAACAGCATGGGAATGTCCTAAAGGATGCATTATAACGGGGTTATGTGTTGATATTGTGATAGGTTGAATGTAATTGCTCCCTATAAGCTCAAAGGAATTTAGAGGTGTGGGCTTGTTGGAGTAGGTATGGCCTTGTTGAAAGAAGTGTGTCATTGTGGGGTGGGCTTTGAGTTCTCATAGATGCTTAAGCTATGTGCAGGGTTTCCGTTTCTCTCAAGATGTGGTGATGTGGGATGTCCTTCTATATGTGTTGCCTTTATTGGTTGATGAATAAAGCTGTTTGGGTCAATGACTTAGCAGAGTAAAGCCAGTAGGAAAACTGAACAGAGACATATAGAGAGTGGAGGTGGAGTCAGACAGATGCCAGCCAGCCGCCGAGGAAACAATACATGTAGAAAATGAGGTAACATTATGGCCACGTGGCAATACATAGGCTAATAGAAATGGGTTAATTTAAGATGCAAGAACTCGCTAGAAATATGCCTGAGCCATCTGCCAAACAGTGATGTAATTAATATAGTTTCTGTGTGATTATATGTGTCTGGGCAGGCAGAAAAGGAAAGAACCGTCTTCGTTTACAATGTAGAACTCTCAGTTCCTTCTTCAGCTCCATGTTTGCCTGCAGGGTGCAATGTCCCACCATGACAATAATGGACAAAATCTTTGACACTGTAAGCCACCCAGTTAAATCTATTCCTTTGTAAGAGTTTCCATGGTCTGAATAGAAGGTCTTAGCTTCTAGTCCATTTCCATAAGTATATTCCTTATGATGCTCAAGGCATTACTGCCATGCCCAGTTCTGGGTATTAAAGATGGCACCCTTGAACTGATATCAAGGATCTTAACTTACTCTAGCCAGTAGATTCTGGGTGGATGTATATTATTTTTGTTAGATAAAGTCTGAGAGGGACCTCAGATAAAATACTGGTTATTCAGTAGGATGTCACAGTTGTTTAGAAAACTTAAACATATTAAAACTAAGAATCTTTTGGGAGGCAACTAGCTCTATACTTTTGTGATTTTTTTTAAGTATTAAAGCAATATTTACTACACTATCTGCTATTATTAAAACACAGACTCTCTGGTCTTCCACATGTCTGAATTGGGAAATATCACCCTGGCTTTGTGACCACTAAGAAATAGTTTTGTGGGTTGATGACCGAACCCTGAACTTGGCAAGAGGCCATACTTTAAAATTCTTTGACTTGCTGTAATTACATTAAGAGAGTGAAATTACATTCCTGTTTGAATCTGCTTGGCTTAATGATAACAACCATTGGCACCATCTGTTGATCGCTGTCCTCTGTGAATGCAGATGTAGGACCCTTCAAGGCCAGATTTCTCTATGATTGTGGCTGGGTTTTTGTCATTCTTCACTTCTTTAGCTTGTAAAATAGATGGCATTTTAAAACTCTTCATGTGTAGTTATTTTTCCCCTAATAAAGCTACAGGCAGCAAAACAGATCCTCTGGGGGTGGAGAGAGTTATTTTAAGATTTAAATCCTACTATGATTAGATCGTGAGTATATGATTTCTATGGGTCATTAATATCACTAATATGAGGCAAAAGTGTTAGATTAAATGGCTTCTGCGAGAGCATAACTTACTCAGAATGACATGCTGTACAATGTTTTTATAACCTATTATTTAAAAGGGAGACTGCAAAGCTATTTTTCTAGATCAGCACTTTCTCAGTGGTCTGGCAATTTTGGTGTTGGGATTTCATTAGCAGGTGTTAAAAAGCATTTTAGGGACTACATCCTCAATGTCTTGAATCAGAAATTCTACACATTGGACTCCTTCTTTATACTTTTACAGGACATTTCTAGGGATGGATAAATAATAAGACAAGTAGGTAGGATAGAGAATAGAGTCTGCCTGGCTGAAACAGTTTGTGGAGACGAATGGGAAGGAGACCTTTGGCTGCTACTTAGACCAAGGCACTTCATAAGCCAGCTCATCTACTCTTTTTCACCTCCACACCTGTGTTTGTCACACTTGTTCCCGGATGACTCTTAATTGCTACTGCTCTGAAGGGTTCAACCCCCATGATGGGAGGAAGCAGCCTGTCTGACTCAGGGCTCTCTGCATATAACTACTTCTGGGCCTGAGCCTGCACTCCGTATTTGCTGAATAAGTGATGGGTGTAGAAAATTACTTACATGTGAGCCAGAGGAGACTCAGAGACTTGGAATGGACTGTCTGGGACTACATCACTTTTAAGAATCAGAAGAGAGTCAGTCGGGTCTGGTTCTTAAGCGTGGGCCACTTACCCTCAATATCCCACGCCCCTCTCTTTTTGTGGACATTCAACCTGTCTGTAAAGACTTCTATTCCTGTTGCTTGTTAAACTCCCAAGGCTACAGAAAGCTCTATAATAAAACTTTTATAAATTATAGTTGAAATGTGATCAGGACCCCAAAGAAGTGGATTCAGTGGAGTGGAAACAGAGTGGCAATTTTACACACAAGGATTAGCAGGATTTTTACCAAATCTCTGAGTTTTAAAAGAATGTTCCAAGGAGGAAGATGATGAAGCAAACTCTAGAATCCTGGGATTGTGGAACTGAATTTACAACCGCAATTGCCAAGGAAGCTGTAGGCCATTTGATTCAGAAGCAGAGAGACTGACAAGGTAGAATGGGGAAAGTGGGCAGAGAAGGGGTAAATGCCAAAGTGGGGTGGGTGTGCAGAGGCATGGGCAAGGGAGATTCATAGGTTCAGCAAAAGTTCTTTTGAGCAGGAACAGGTGGATCTAGCTAAAGGGGAAAAAAAGGACAATTAAGAGGAGAATTTCGCTGTTTGCCCATGTAAGAAAAAAACATAGTGTTCTTATTTCTACCAGTGAAAGATCAAGAGAGGGAGGACATTGATTATAGGCATTGCAGCAGTGTTGTCAAGAACAGAAATTAAGAGTTGGGACAGAGAATAAGCAGATGTGTTGGCTCTACATAAAAACAAAGGTGTTGCACTGGGAGAAACTGGAGCAAAGGTGAAGTTCATGGGAGCAGAGACATTTAGGTAGGTGCACGTGGTAGCAGGAGACCATGGTTTCCCAATGGATCTTGGAGGAAGTGTTGTAAAACCTGCCTTAAGAACATTTTTCCCCATCAATATTCTCTTCACACATAAGTATGAAACAAGGTATTTCTGCTTAACCATATGGAATATGTAAAGCACAGACCCTTGCCAAGGCAGTGTTTCTCGTCTTTGGTTAGAATAAGATTGGAAAACATATTGTACAAGTAATGGATTTTGCGAAATAACTTACTACAGATTGAAAACCTTCTTCTGTGTTCCCACTTGTGTTGCAAATTTATTCCCTTAAATTCATTTCGTGTTCTGAATGCCAGTGAGAAATTTAGTAGACGGCTGAGCTGCACTCTAGAAGTGGGTTTCCAACCATAATTTAATTGGAAAGGTCGTAACTAAGTTTCACCATATGGGACTGCTAGATGTAATCAATGCAATGGAAGTTTGAAGAAGACATTATTGAGTGTGCCATCGCAGTTTATAAGCAGGGAAGGTGATCATTTGTGCAACAGGAATCACTCTAATGTCTTAGGAATTAGAGGGTTAATGCAGAATGAATCATTATGACTGAGAGATACCATACTAAAGAATGCAAAAGTCAATAAATAAAGCTATTTCCCACAAGCCCTCATGGTCCTACAAGCATCAAATTCACAAGACTGATATGACTGAAAGTTTTTAGCTTAATAAATTTGAAGCTGCAACTGGAAACTGATAATTGAGGATTCAGTTTTTATTAACATTGAATATAAAGGCATTAAATGGAAGACAAAGAAAGGTTGAAGCAACTGAAATTGCTGTCATTGGATGCTTCAAGCCTCAAAGCATTTTTAATGCAGCTTCTAATGCGGTAACGGATAAACTTAAAATGAAGCCAGTGATCCCAAATACATCAAGTCTATTATTCAAAGGTCTGAAGTCATAGCCAGCGTAAAAATGTGACACCAGGGAAAATCATATGAGATTCAGTTTTCTGCAACCCAGGCTAGGTTGTAGAGGGTTCCCGTAAAAAGTGCTCATATGCCCTAACTGTACACCAGGAACAGTTGTTAAATCTTGTTCAACCACAGATGTGTATGCTGTTTGCCTCCAGGGGATAAGATTCCAGAGCTGATGCAAAACCACCCACCATGTAAAGCACAATCATCTGTAATTACCCTTCTAGAACGTGAAGTTGTTGAGTTTCACCCCAGTACCTTCCCAAACTGAAATTTGCTGCATCGTCACGAGGAAGCATCAAAAATGCCACTGCCTCAAGGGCCCAAAATGTTGAACTTATTGCTATTCAAGGTGAACCTCAATGCACATGTGAAAAGTCCCAAGGAAAAACAATTCAGAGCATTTCTATTATCTGGTCTTGGTCACATCAGTTTGGGGGGATGCTCCACCTAAAGGATCTCAGAGATGATTTGCGAATGCAGTGCCGTCTCTCCCTCTGCTTAGCTGTGGAAAACCCTGTCAAAAACTCATCTTTTAAAACCAAGACAGCATGATTTAAAACCAAGACAGCATGCTTGACCTAGAAACATGAGATGCTTGGAAGTTACACCTGTTCTCCAAAAGTTACAACTTTCCTGTCCTGGTGCCAGAACAGGTCAATGATGCTCAGCATTCCACACCCAGGTTGACACCTTTGGTCCTGACAGGATCCAGCTGGAGGCTGCCCCTGTCTTACCAGAACCATTCCAATCTTGGACAGAGCCGATTTATGGCACCACGCAGAGGAAGTGATGAGTTCACCCAGCTGGACCACAGAGATGAGAGTGCAGCAAGGCTAATTGAATACTTTCAGTGAAGTAGAATATTGCCAATTCTCAAACAATCCCAAGATTAAAGTTAGTTTGAAGGAAATAATGCTTATTTCCCACCTGTCATCTCTAAGTGTCCTTTTGTTGAGGTAAAGAAACTTCGTGTGTACAGACTATTCCAAGGAGGCAATGGGGATTTGATGCTTCAAGGTCATGTCTGACACAGCTGCACTTTTGATATCACTGGGGGCAGAGTACCATCCTTGCTTCAAATAGTATTCTTAGCCCCTTCTACCTGGTCAACCTTCGCTTTTTTCTTTGAAAACTTTTCCTATGAAGGTGACCCTCAACAATTCATATCCTTAGAAACTATCATGCTTGGTGCAATGCTTTGACTAGTAGATTCTAAACAAATGTTTGTTGACTGAAGGGGAGGAGTAATGCCAATTTTGGAATATGAATAATTTGAGGGTATGGATAATGAGAGTGTTGTATTAAGAATGAGAAGATAGGGACTCGAATTGTAACTCCACTGTCAATAACTTGTGTTACCTTGAAAACCTTTTACTGTTATCAGAAACTCTACTTGGTTTTCATGAAAATGAAATAGTTAAGCCTTGATGTTTCTGAAGTGATAAAATGGGATCTAGCAGCTGACCTAACACTAATCCTAACTTTAACCTTTCTACAAACCACTGAAATAGGTGGCTTCTTTATCCAGTGTCAAGTCTGAGCCATAAATATAGCTCCTAATCTCCAAAACCTTCCCCTTCTTCACCATTGTTTTCCTGGGTGTGGGAACTGAGTACAAAGCATCACGTGAATGCTCAGCAGCAAGCACCCTGCTATTGCTGCCTCCTCACCCCTACACTACGTCTTAAACTTCTTTTATAAGGCACCATCAAAATATAAAAATCCATCATGTCTTTTTTTTATTTAAATTATTTCCTGTCTAAGAATGATTTTAGCCTAAAAAGAAGTAGAAAGAAGTATAGAGTTCCCATGATGCCATTCTGGCTTCTCCAAGCATTAACATCTTCTAACTCATGCAAAATTCTCAAAAATCAGGAACCTTCCATTGGCATAATAATACAATTAATCTACCCACTCAATTAATCTACCCACTTTATTCCAATTTCACAAGTTTCATACAAATGTCTTTGTTCCTGGCTCTGGATTCTGTCCAAGATCTAACACTATATTTAGCTCATGCTGCTAGTATTCGCCAGCCTATGGAAAGGTTATCTTATTGATTGATAGTTTAAGTTTATATAAATGTCCTTTCTTATCTCAATTTTGGCCAATAATTCTGATATCCATTGATAGCTCATTCCAAAAAATAATAACATAATATTTTCCAAACTGTGATGTTTCTAGTTTTTTTACTCTTCCTATGTTGACCTATTCCTATTCTACTCTAAGAAATAGGTTATCTTTATATGTTCATGATTGCATTAGTTTAGATGCATTTTATCTCATTATATGGGTACTAACACAGTGCTATAATTCCTTTTTAAGTTATCCAAAACTTGGTTTATGCCTCAATATCTTGCAGGACATCAATCATCCAAAGAAATGCTTGTTTAAAGATGTAGCATGGCACAGCACCTGGGAAATGAAGGCATGGATCAGATGGAGCAGACCCGAAAGCCAAGTGTGGTGGTTGGAAAGAAGATAGCCCCCCCACCCCACCCCCAAAGGAGTGGCCCTATTAGGAGGTATGGCTTTGCTGGAGTAGGTATGGCCTTTTTGGAGGGAGTGTGTCACTGTGGGCATGGGCTTTAAAGATTCCAATGCTCAAGCCATGCCCAGTGACACAGTTAACTTCTTGATGCCTGTGGATTTAGATGCTGGCCTCTCAGCTCTTTCTCCATCACCAGGCCCGCCTGCATTTGATAATGATGAGGATACTGCGAACGTTGTCTCCCTCTCAAAATTGTCTAGTTGGTAGGAGAGACACTTCCCTCTCTTTAATAAATCCTTTGTAGCTGCTTAAATACTGAGTCCCACAGAGCCGGTTCCTCAAGGATGGAGAGCCTCATTTGCATATACTCGCCAACCCTTTCTCTCACTGCAGCTTACAGCTGTGAAAGGATAGTCAGCTGAGATTCAGAATACATTATTTTTTAAAATCTGAAAAGTAAAGTAAGTTGCATATTGTATTTTTATTTGATTTTTTAGTGGCCTTTTGGTTGATACAAATCAAATACATAATCTAAATAATTTGTAGTGCTGCACTGGAAATATCTTGCACAGACATGATGGTCATGTCAGTTCAAGGGTATATACTACTCCACAGCTTCTAAAATAAAACACTTTACCTCATAACCTATGGCCAGATATTCTTATTTTGAGGTTTAGTTAACAAAACCTACTTATAAAATCAGAAGCATCTACTTGTGTAGTCACCAATGATGCCGTATTTTGGTTTATTAAATGTAAAATACTTAGGAGTCCCAGACTCTCAGCGATTATAAAAATGTGAAAATATATGAAAAATTTTAAAAGACTATGACCAAATAACACTAAAAGACTACCAAACTCACATTTTATCTTTACTTCAAAGTGGGATCAGTTAATGAATTGGTCTGCCCTGAATAAAAAAACGAGGACAGCACCAAAATCCCAATGTGATGTGTTCCAGGCAGACCTTGAGGAATTCATGCTATCAGACCTAAAATCTAAACAAATCAAAAAATACAGCTTTATGTGTGCTAAATGAGTCTATGACCAGATCATGTATGGTTTTTTTCTTGCAAAGCACAAACAACTGTGGAAATGTTGAAGAAATGGAGCTAGAAAGCAAAATAAGTATGATTTTTTTTAAGCAACAAAAATCAAGCCTTGCTCTGTGATAAAAAAGAAATCAATGTTCCCAAAATTTTTGGTTGCTTGCCTATTTCAGGTATGAAGGTCACCTATCCATAAAAATAAATTTAAAATTAATCAGAGAGGAGATGTGATTACAGTGATCCCAGTTCCAAAAGTTTCTCAAGGCGTCTCCTTTTTTCCAAGTGATTTTTTTTAAAGCTGTCATCCTGAAACATCCTATATTACAATGTAGTATTTCTACATACCTTACACAGTGCACACGTGCAGTGAAGGGTTCATGTTAACAGTGAGAACTGTGGTCCATGACTTGCTGAGATTTTTTGACAGACTAGACATTGTCAAGAATAAATTGAATCTGTTGAATGGAATTTTTAGAAATTACAGATCAGACTGTGAGATGCCTCATTTACTGTCTGAGGCAACTGTCAGGTGTTGCCAGTCATGCTTGTGGGTAGCAGGAAAGGAAGAAAATAAGAGAGAAGAAAGGTGGCTAGCATGAGAGTTCCTTCTGGTTCAACTTGACACATCTGGGAAGAGGGAACTGAAGCTGAGAAATTGCGTCTATCAGATTGGCCTGTGTATATGTCTCAGGGGATTTTTTTAATTTTATTTTTGAGACAGGGTTTCTCCGTAGTTTTTTAGACCAGGCTGGCCTCGAACTCATGGAGATCCACCTGCCTCTGCCTCCCGAGTGCTGGGATTAAAGGCGTGCGCCACCACCGCCCGGCTTCAGGGGATTTTCTTGCTTGCTAATTGATTTAAGAGGGCACTGCTCACTGTGGATGTCATCATCCCTAGGCAGGAGGGCTTAGACTGTATAAGAAAGAAGGTGAATTTGAGCCAGGAAAAAAGCCGGTATGCAATATGCAATAGTTTTTCATGGTCAGGGAGCAAGCCAGTATGCAAAATTCCTTCATGATCAGCGAGTAATATAGTATGCAATATTCCTTCATGGTCAGGGAGTAAGACAGTATGCAATATTCCTCCACGGCCTTTGCTTCAGTTCCTGCTTGGGTTCCCTCCTTGGTTTCCCTTAATGATGACTGTGATAGGGAACTGTAAGATGAAATAAACCCTATCCTCCCCAAGTTGCTTTTGGTCGTGGTGTTTATCAGAGTAACAGAAAGCAAACTAGGAGCGCTAGGTGATATGAAGAGGAAATGTGCTTCTAGGCAATAAAGAACCAAGCAATATTCTAGGTGGGGGACGACTTGGACAAATACTCTATCCCATGATTCTGTATGTTGGACACATACTTTCCATTGTGAGCTTTAGACAATAAAAGGGATTTATTTAGTTAAATCTGAGAACCCCATGGAGTGGCAGCCAACAAGTGAATTACTCTGCAACTAGCACATAATGGGTGCATGTTTAGTGAACATCCTTTGTTTTTTCTAACAGAGCTCTACCAGAAGTGGGTTCTTCCTGTATGAATTTACCTGATTAGTGATACTCCTAGCATTCAGCAGATGTCTAAACACAGGCTCAGCATAGTGGATTTCTTTAAAGCTTGGTCATCAACCATAATGACATTTTATATTGGTATAAAAATATTCAAGTTTGAACAGCCTCTGTACACTTCAGGGAACATAGCTTTATGCTGGGAATCTCTACTGTAGGAGAATATCTATCCTGAGAAGAAAGCAGAACATTTATCGATGCTTAAGTATTTTAACTGCATAACCAATCAAACTGTCTGCGAGCATTTTACAATTATGGACCAGCAGAGGTGTCTTTGAGGGGCACTTTCCTCTAATCCTATGACTGAAGTTGCATCTCTATGGTCTATGGTCTGGCTATAATGTTTGGTTCATTTGGAGGATAATTTCTCATTTCATCCATTTGGGGATCTGCGTTAACCTGCTGTAACTCAAAACATTGATTCATTTTTTTTCCCTCCTGGGCTGCACGCCTAATTAACTAATGTGAAAATTGTAGTGGTAATCCCCAATTCTCAAACAGGATGAAAACGAAGGTAAATGTGGCATTAGTCTCCATCTCTTCTAACCGTAATTATTAGAAGTGTAAACTCTGAAAAGGGAACTTGAAATAAAATTTTTATACAACTTCAAAGGAGAAACAAATTTATTCTTCCTCTTTAAAAAGTCATGATTTATTAAATATTTGATGTCCTGAGGATTAGGTCCCAATATAGCTCAAACAGTCAATCCAACAACAGCATTTCTCAGCAGCAGACAGTGGCGTCACTTACAAGATGCTTTCAGTTTTTCCCATCTCCATCCTTCAGCTGAACACGGAGATTCTGATCCACACTGTTCCCTTTGAGTGTAGTGATAGTGGTTCTAAGCAAGAATTAGACATATGTTTCCTAATCTTTTCCCACACCCAGGGAATATGATATATTCCTCAAAATAACCAGTCTGTAGTAGGTAATGGAGATGAGGTAGACTTAGAAAAACTACCAAGGTTCTTCTAATGTACGCATCTCACTGGACACCCTCACCCCCTGCACGAAAGCCCAAGACTTTTGAGAATCATTGTTGAAAAGCAAAGGGAGGGTATGGAGAACTGAGCAGTTTAGCACCATGCTCTGACACCTGATGAACTTGATTCTTCCCTGACAAATGACTTCAACAACAATTTCTTATACTTGCAAATTTACAAATCTCCAATTTTGCATCTGACTTAATAGAAATCTCCAATTTCCTACTTCTTTTCTTCACAGGGAGAAAACATTTGAGCAAATTAATAGAAAAGATTGGGTGTTCCATCCTTTAATCTTAGTTGTGGAGAATAAGCTTTGAGAATTTTTTTCTGATACACTTTGAGTCGGTTTGCTTAATAACAAGTCTACCTCAGTCTACCCAAACATGAACACTCAACACATTTGTAAGTGATTCAACAGCACTGCTACACTTTGAATATGAAACATCCTCCAAATTCATGTGTTTAGTATTAGGCCTTTACTGGGGATATAAAATTGGGGTGTGGTTGCAAGCAGGTGGGCTATAGTTGGAGGATAGGTCATGATGGGGTTATGTCAGCTCCCTTCCCTACTCCTACTGTCCTTAGTCCCCTCCACTTTAGTTTTTTCCTGTTCTTATAATACTTTGAGAAGGATGAACTTAAGGGAGATAGGGTTTTTTTCTGGATTACAGTTCAACTGTACAGTTTATCATGGTGAGGAAATAAAGGCGGCATGAGCTTGAGACAAGTGGTCACACCATATCCATAACCAGGGAGACAGGACAATGAAGGCACGCTGCGACTCAGTCACTTTTCTTCAGTTATATAGTCCAGGATCCTGTTGAGGGGATTGTGCCACCCATAGTGGGCAGGGCTTCCTACATCTATTAACTCAATCAAGGCATGCCCAGTGGTCCATTTCCTTGTTAATCCTATATTCTGTCAAACTGACAGTTACCAGGAGCCATTATAGCACCTCCATGAGGTCAGCACCCACTGTCACATCTCCCCCAGTCAATAATTCGGCCTTGACTCAGTCCCAGAGCTATGAAGCCTGCTGACTTTGGACCACTGAAACCTTAAAACTGAGTTCAAATAAACCTTTCCTTCATGAAAAACTGTTTCTATCAGATGTTTTTCATAACCACACACCACTGACTAGTGTGAGATATATTAAATGTACTAGTGGGCTCAAAAGCCTGAAGAACTCAGAAGTTGAAAGTGTCTTGGAGTCAACATAGCACATCAGCAGGGTCTGTGGCACTGGAGAGGGGTTATTTTACCTAGAGACTGTGCTTTCTCTGAAACAGAAACTCTGCAAAGCATACTTAATGAGGTGAGGCAGGTTTCACTTACTAAGCTGCCAGTTTGAACATCAGATTTAAAATAACCTTGCTGTGTTTTAATATTGCCTAGTTCTGTCTGAAACACACACTAGAATTGTGTGTGCATATGTTCATGTGTACATAAGTACATGCATGTACAAGTTCATGTGCATGGTGCTAGCGCATGGGGAGACCAAAGATCAACATCAGATGTTTCCCTCAATAACCCTCTGCATTATTTTTTGAAACAGCACATCCCAGTGCATCTGGTGCTCACTGATTCAATTAGATTGGCTGGTCAACAAGTCTCAGGCCTTGCTTTCCATCTCTTCTTCCTCAGTACGGAGATTACAGGCCCATGCTGCCATGCCTGGCTTTCACATGGGGTTAGGAATTGAATTCATGTCCTCATGCTTGCAAAACACAAAAAGGGACTTCAGTAACGGAACCCTTTCCCCTGAAGTTATAATTTTTTTCTATTGATTGTATTAGTATTTTAAACGGCATAGATTTATAATAAGCTCTCATATTTTTTCTAATTTTAAGAATGCAAGAGAATTTATAGTTGCACAATGTAAGCTGTGGGACACAAACACTGCTGTAACTGCACAGTTTACAGAAATACACAAAGGACTTCAGTTACTCTTGAAAGACTTGATAGTATAGGTTGATCCCAGAGGTAACCTAGGCAACTTTTTCTGTTACTTTCCTCATTATAGCAATTGGAATTGCACCGATAATTGACTCAAAGGACGTTATAAAAACCAAGAGGATAACAGTTGGGTGTATAGAAATTTGTATGGTACTTAAGTCATAGAAAAGGTACTGTCTTGAAAAACAGTGTTGTTTTCTGAATTTCCCCCATACAGTAACTACTACCTCCCTAAAACCTTTCACTGTCTGCTCCCATACTAAGAACTGCTTCCACATAGCATTCAAACACGTACCAAGAAAACATGCGTATGACCCCATTGTTCCATGTTGCCTCATCTGCTTCATTAATTTTCCTTATATTCATTTTATTTCTTTGTCAAACTGCATGGCTGAAATAACTTCAGCCTCCTGAATTCAAGTGCGAAAGGAGAAAGCTTATATAACGTCTAATGTGTTCATGTGCCCATCTCAAGCATTTCTGCATGAACTGTTTTCATAGCTGGAAAAACAGTAAATGAATGCAGCTGCAGAGAGGAAGCAAAACTTCAGTTCTGGTTTCCTTTCTCTGAAAATAAGTCACTCCGGGTGGCTGTTTTGCCAATAGCTGTAATTTTACTTCTTAAGCATCAAATATTTTTCTGTCAAAACAAGTTGTATGAAACCTGAAGAGACAGTGTCATCACCCACCCACCCTCAATGGAAAGACAAGAATTTATGCTCTTCCTCATACATGAAGATCATCATTTGAATTCAGGAGGACTGTCCCTCATTTGTCCAGCTAACTCAGAGCACCACCATTGTCCCATTCCTGTCTGGGAACTTCTATCTGAACACCTTGCTCTGTTTGGTTTTCCTAATTCCCAGAGTTCTCCACTTCTTTTTCTTTTTCTTTCTATTACTGAATCATTGTTACCTTGTCTGAACACACAAATTAAGTAGCAAGGAACAGAAGAGTAGACATATTGCTTAAATTTAATAGTTTCTGAAATGGGCTTAAGGCATGAGCTAATGAATACGGTGAACTCTTCATTATGTGTGTTGGCTAGATTCAGGAGCTAATCCTGTGTCACCCGGCTACTGTTATGTGGGAATTCCATATAGATCTGACTGATAAGATCTTGCTACAGGATTTGATTACCAAGTCATGCTGATGAAAAGGAAAGGAGGTGAAATGCTTAAAATATTCAGTGCATTTGTTGTTGCTGCTGGGGATCTAACCTTGGGCTTTGTAGATGTTGGGTGTGTTTTCTACCATGGGGTTACAGCCACAGCAGAGCAGAGAGTATCTATGCAAAGAGAGCAATTACCATGGCACAATGCTTATGAGAAATGATTTTCAGTGATAATTATTCGTGCCAGCAAGTGAGCTGGATGTATGACTCTGAGCGTGAGAAGCACAGGTGTCTTAATAAGCTTTGTGGACACGAAGAGGCATACAAAACCAAAATATGGAAATTTCCAAACAGGATGAATTCGAGTACTAAATACACACAAACACAGTGAGAGAAAATGAAGCTCAGTATTTCAATCAAAATTGATGTCTTTAATCAAAAAGCAAGTGGTAATTTTAAAACCGTGTTGAAAAATGCTCAAGGCAACATTATTTCCTCAGACAGATGAACTGTCCTTTTAAGATAGAATGGTTTCAATGCTTCAAAGGTTCAGTTTCATAACTGTCCCCCTTTTTAATCTAAATTTATAAACATTTTTTTATGGGCCAAAATCACCAAACAGCACACATTTATCGGCTTCTCCACTTTGAATACAAATTGTTCTACGCCCGTTGTTCATTCATAACTTCCACGTCATGCTTCCTCAGCTTTTCCTAGCCTATCGGCAATGAAGCTCACAGGCAAGGCACCTGCTGAGTGTAAGACCAGAGCATGGTGGAGATGGTGGCAAACAGGAGCCACACGCACTTCACCCGTGGGTTTCCTGACCTGTGGCAATGTAAAGATAAATGTTGCTGAATCCCCATTCCCAATTTTCCTTGGATCAACATCACTTTTTCCCCACAATGTTTCCTCCCCTGCTTCATCACTAGCTCGTGTTCTCTTCTTCATTCTTAACGACGCAGCCTCTCACTTTGTGGGCTCATTTACTTCTACCTGTCCAAATACGGATCCGACACAGACATCCATGGTCATGCTTATTTTTTCAAGTTGTTTCAGGTTTTAATTCTTTAGTGGCTGTACAGACAGGCTCAATGTTATGGTGTCTTCACACTGTAATATACTTTCACCGCTATGAATGACTCTCTTTTCATGAAATTCAACCTTTTTGTCTTGAATTCTGCCTTGTCTTCTATAAAATTTTAACTTAACCTGTATGTATGACTTCTTTGCATTCCCTTTCCTTACCCTGGTATTGTTTTATTTCATGTGTCTCTTTAAACCTGCATAGCAGGATTCTAGGCATTTAGTAGGGTGCTAACATAGCAGGTACAAAGTCCTGATGGAATACCTAGCTTCTATGAAATGGATCCTTGGAATTCCAGCATCAGGAGGCAAAGGCAGTAAGATAAGAAGTTCAAGGTCCTGTTCAGTCAGACACCAGTCTGGGATGTGAGACCCAGTCTCATTAGAATATAAAAAAATGCTGAGTTTTTGAACTTCCAACAACAAACTAAGGCTAGGCACTTGTGTATGTCTGTAATCACAACATTCCAGAAGGTGAGACGGGGGAGCTTATGCTCAACTACAGCCCATATTACAAAGCAAAACCCTGTATTTAAAATTAGGAAGGGCCTCAACTATGCATAGTTGTAATAATTTGTTTAGTATGCTGACAATGTTTTAACACTTTTTTCTGCTTTGATCATATTCTTATTCTTTGTTTTGAATTTTATCTTCTACGAATGTGAAAAACATTTATTGACTTAATCATTGGTAGAAAAGCATTTTATCTGGGGGCTTTAGAGATGACCCAGAGGCTAAGAATGCTTGCTGCCCTTCTAGAGGACCCCACTTCTGTAAGAATGCTTGCTGCCCTTCTAGAGGACCCCACTTCTGTAAGAATGCTTGCTGTCCTTCTAGAGGACCCCAATTCTGCTCATACCACCCACATGGGGGTAGCTCACAAAAGCTAAGAACTCTAGCTGCAGAGGCTCTGATATCCTCTCCTGGTCTCTGCAGCCACTAGCAAGCATATCTCTCTCTCTCTCTCTCTCTCTCTCTCTCTCTCTCTCTCTCTCTCTCTCTCTCTCTCTCTCACACACACACACACACACACACACACACACACATGCCTATGCCCAGACACTAAATAAACAATTTTTAAAAACAATGGCATGCAGTTTTGATCCGACGCAATCTGCTGGCTTGGTGGGAGCCTAGCCAGTTTGGATGTTCACCTTCCTAGATATGGACGGAGGGGGGAGGACCTAGGACTTACCACAGGGCAGGGAACCCTGACTGCTCTTTGGACTGGAGAGAGAGGGGGAGAGGAGTGGAGGGAAGGGGAGAGGGGTGGGAGGAGGGGGAGAAGAGTGGGAGGAGAGGGAGAAGAGTGGGAGGAGGGGGAGGGAAAGGGGAGGCTGGGAGGAGGTGGAAATTTGTTTTTTTTTTCTTTATTCTTTTATCAATAAAAAATGTTTAAAAAAAAAAAATTAAAAAAAAAAAAAAAAAAAAAAAGAATTTGTTATTTTTTACATTTTCTCCTATTTTCTAATGATCTGGTATAACTGACCAGGCACATTATCACATTATTGTTTTTCTTTCTACCACAAGATAACCCATTTCATAACAATTATTTATTTGACATCAAATTTAATTTCTAATCCCCATTAAAAGCAAGGTAGTAGTAGTTTGTTTTTTATTCGTTTTAGGGAACAGCTGACTCCATTTTTCTTTTTCGTTAAAAAAAAGTTAGACTTTGCTTATGTCCTTAGCTAGAGGTCAACCTTTTGAGTGGTTCTCCCTCAATAATCTTGTAGATTACACACTGTAACCTGTTTCCATTGCTCTGAGAATTGAATGACCATGTTTTGTGGTATGTTAACTATCTGATCATAAACCCATAACATGTACCCTTCCCATGATCATAAAAATAACTCCTAAACTCCATTTTTAGTCGCTTGCTCCCGTGGTATAGAGACTACCTTTAATCTGAGAAGTTTTCCTTCTCCTACTGTGGGAAACTGAAAATACGGCCTGGTTGTTATTAATTTTTTTCCTTTCAACATCTCAGTGTTAGCTCCTGGTTTTTGACACTATAACAATTTGACACAATAATAATTTGTTTGCAGGTGTAAGTGGTGGCACAGTGTAAGTGAGCACTCGGGAGACAGAGGCAGGAGGATCTCTGTGAGTTGGAAACCAGACTGGCCTATAGAGTAAGTTCCAGGATAGCCAGGGCTGTTACACAGAGAAACCCTGTCTCAAAAAACAAAACACCCAAAAACCACTAAAGAAAACACAACAAAAAAAAACCACAATTATTTCTAAGATCTAAGCGCCTTTAAAGCAAAACAGCAGCAAGCTTTTGTATCTTATTTCACCACTTTAATCTTGAATTCCTGTCGATGTGGGCAACAAAGTATTATTTCTTATTTTCTGTGCTTTTATTATACATTGTCCCTTTTACAACGGAGAAAAATTTACTTTTGTTCTTAGGTATGCTGAGCTAAAGGATTAGGCATCATAAACAACTCCTTTGTGATTCCCTGCAGACTGTACTATTAAGTCCTCCTGTCACTGAGTGATGCAGAGCAGGGCATGGCAAACTTACTGTGATGGTTTAGGATCAATTCGACAAGCTCTGTTGCCATGTTTATAAGAAAGTTTTGAAGCTGGCTTCATTAAAGTAGGAAGACTCAAACTAAATGTAGTCAGATCGAATCCACGGGCTGGAGGCCAGAACAAGGTAGGAGAAAGTGAACAGGAGCAACGGTGTTCATTGCTCTCTGCTTCCTGACTAGAGATGTGATGTGATTGGTTGTCTCAAACACCGGCAGTCATACCTTCTCTTCCATGACGGGCTATGTCCTCAAGCCATAAGCCAAAAGACATTCTCACTTTCTACAGTTGCTTTTGTCAGGTCGTTTGTTGCACCATCAAGAAAAGTAACTAAGAGAATGAGTTTTTCCACTTCCTTTACTGTGTATCTGCTTCAAGTTTAGCCTTGTCCTAGCATTCCAAAATTGCAATATATAACCCTACTTTTAAAGATACCAATCTTCATTTATTTTGCCTCGTGTTCTGAAGTCCAATGATGACACATGAATGATTTCTTTATTACTAGTTTTATCTGCCTGCTGAGGTTTCTCAAAACTCAACTTTGCATAATTACATTATTTTGGCCTTTTTCTATTTTTTTACAATCACTTTCATTGCAATACAATTTACTAATCTTATTTTTTAAGATAAATTTATTTTAAATTTAACAGCAAAGTCTTTTCCTGCCTGATCGTTGAGATAAAGATTTCCTGGCCAGGGGTTGTTAAAATTAAAATAATCCCATACCTGAAATTTATTCTACATTTTTCTTTGGTAGGCTTAATGACTATATCCATTTTGTGTGTACGCACGTGTGGTGTACATGTTTACATGAATGTGCATGTGTGCGTACAGAAGCCAGAGGGTAGCATCAATGGAGGGTAGCATGTGCATACAGAAGCCAGAAGGGAGCATCAACTGAGGGTAGCATGTGTGCGTACAGAAGCCAGAGGGTAGCATCAACTGAGGGTAGCATGTGTGCGTACAGAAGCCAGAGGGTAGCATCAACTGAGGGTAGCATGTGTGTGTACAGAAGCCAGAGGGTAGCATCAACCGAGGGTAGCATGTGTGCGTACAGAAGCCAGAGGGTAGCATCAACTAAGGGTAGCATGTGTGTACAGAAGCCAGAGGGTAGCATCAATTGAGGGTAGCATGTGTGCGTACAGAAGCCAGAGGGAAGCATCAACTGAGGGTAGCATGTGTGTACAGAAGCCAGAGGGTAGCATCAATTGAGGGTAGCATGTGTGTGTACAGAAGCCAGAGGGTAGCATCAACTGAGGGTAGCATGTGTGTACAGAAGCCAGAGGGTAGCATCAATTGAGGGTAGCATGTGTGCATACAGAAGCCAGAGGGTAGCATCAATTGTCTTTCACATTCGTTCTGCACATTAGAATGTTTTTATAATATAAAACCAGTTTTAAAAGACAGGCTTATGAAATTAAGAAAACATCATTATCTCGTCTGTTTTGGGCATTCCTTTACGATGTAAAGGAACACGCTAATAAAAGTCAATTTCCATGCCCTCTGACCCATCATTAATTATATGTTTTTATGGATTTGCCTTTTTTAGAGATTCCCTATAAAATTGGTCTACTGTATCTCGCCGTTTGGTGGGCATGTGTTGAATGGTTACGGAGGTTAGCATCTGCCAACACTTCACTCATTCTTATGGTCAAATAATACTCCACTGTATAGAAATACATTGAATTTGCCTATGGGTCAACTTTTATGTAGACTTGTTTCCCAAATCCTCTTGGGTGCACAGGTACAGTGTTATTACTGGGGTCACATGCTAATTTCGTAGTTAACATTCTGAGGAATGGTCAAAGTGTTTATCAAAGTGGCTGTGTGAAGCCTAGAATTCAGAAGCCAGAACAGAGTTCAATTTTGTCAAATTTTGCCAATGATTGTTAGTCATCCTTTTAATTTAAGCTATTCTATTGTTGTCCGTTCCTCATTTTGATTTCCCATTTGATTTCTCAAATTTCCAATAATATTATCTTTTCCAATTGTTGAAAATGGATTCTTTTTCATACAATACATCCTGATTAAGTTTCCCTCCCTCTACTTCTCCAAGTTCCTCCCCACATCCCCCCCATCATGATCTCTTTTGTCTCTCATTAGAAAAAAAATAGGCTTCTAAGAGAAAACAACAAAACATTAGAAAATAAAATATAAAACAAGGCAAACCAATAGAAGAGCCCAAGGGTAGGCTCAAGAATCAGAAACTTGCTCATACACACACTTAGGAGTCCCATAAAAATACTAAACTGAAATTTGTTACACATACAGAGGACCTGTTGCAGAACTGTGCAGGCCCTGTGCTTGCTGCTTCAATCTCGGTGACTTTATATGTATGTTGTTTAGTTGATTCAGATGCACTTGTTCTTCTGATGTCCTCCATCCTCTCTGGATCCTACACTTTTTCTGCCTCCTCTTCTTGGGAATTCCCTGAGCTCTGTGAGGATTTGATGGACACATTCCATTTAGAGCTGTGTGTTCCAAGATCTCACACTCTCTGTGTGTATTCATTGGGGTTTTCTCTATATATAATTCATTTCAACTCTCAGTATGGGTTTCATTATTTGTTTCTAGTCAAGAAGTTCTTTATTTGCCTTTTCCAGTTTCTTCATTACAGGAGTGAACATAATTGAGAGCTTCTATATTCTTGCCTTATTCCAGATACTAAGAAACTACATTTAGTCCTGCAGAATTACATACAACTTTAGCACTGAAATTTGTAGAATTTTGTAAAAACCTTCTAAGTCCATCTCATATGTGGAATCTGAACAACAGTATATGTAATACATATGTAAATATACATTATGTGTACAGTGTACCATGAAGAGAAGCAAATAGAAGGAATTGAGGAAGGAGTGCAGGCAATGTACAAGGATATGCGAGTCTGTGTGCTTTTCTAGTTTTAATTCCAGCATGGATTTTTTTTTTCTTTTGGTGGTAGGTGTATGCACATAAATTTAATGTGAAACTTCTCAGCTTTCCATTTGAATTCCAATTGTATCTGCTTACAGGTTAGCCAAGTTATTTGGTTATTTGGGTCTGGATAATTTTGGTGTGACTTTTTAAACTTATATCAAAGTTAGTTTTTTATAATAAAGTAAAAGAAAAAAGATGAGAAAATTATCATCTTAGGTTGCTAAATGTCACTATGAAAATATTATGGATCTCTGTTGTTGCCTGACACAGCCCCCACAGGCATCCAGGATATATAATCTTTACAGGGTGGTTGTGGTTTAATTTTATGTTACAGTAATCTGGATTAAATTCCACTTTGTTACAGTAGATTATTTTACAATATTGCTTGCTTGTAGATCTTTGCTTTTTGAGACTGTATTCAGATTTTCTAGTTCTGAGTTTTCAGTTTTTCTTTAATGATTGGCCTACTACATTAAGGCTATATAATCTGTTGCTCTATAGTCATAGCACCTCATATTAATCTTTATTTTTCTAATACTGGTACCATTATGATTCCTTTTTTAAAATTACTTTATTAAAATTTTTGGGAAACCATGAGAATCAATTTTTAAAGAATAAAAATGTTTTCTTAGAAGAGTAAAATGGTTTAAAAGGAATCATGTGATTGTGTTGCATGCTGCCTTTTCTGTAAACTATGTTGACATATTATGACAAGCAGTAACTTACCTTTTTATCTTCCTATAGTACCCAACCCCATGTTACTCTATGACTAAGAGTTTAGAAACTTATGTGGTCATTAACTGGGAATCTTGCCCCCTCCCCCAAAGCCACTCTTATAAGGGAACCAGATAGGTAAGTAAAATGGGGGTAAAGAATACAAAGATTAAAATTAGTACAACACCGATATGGCCAAGAATGTTTGGCATCATTAGTGAAATTAAATCTTTAAGTTAAGGTGAAATGTTTAGTAATGCTTGTTTTCATTTCTTCCCTCTGGAATTCTCCTTGGGCTTTTCCATCTGAGAGAATAGTTCATCACAACTCTTAAGTCTGAGATGTGTCACTGGACAGATGAGTCACCCTGCAGGTAGTGATCACCGCACAGACATTGGCAACATCCTATGTTTTAGAAGTGGATAACATCATTTTCTATGGTGATAAATTCCCTCTAAGGAGGAATTGCTTACTTTATTTTGTCAGGCAGCATAGCAAACCTCCAACTCCTTAAAAGCAATCCTAATATCGAGGATTATTTATTTATTTATTTATTCGATAAGTTACTGTCTTGCCATGGAGCTTAGGTAGGCTTCAAACTCATAACCCTTCTACCTTAGCCTCTTGAATACTAGGATGATAGGCGTGCATCACCATGCCCTACAGACCCATATTATTGAATGCAGTCATATAAATAGATTCCTAAATATTTTCATGATTAAGGCAGATTACAATATAATCATCAAATTTTACAGACTGTCACGATGAGAAACTGCAGAAAAGGAAGTAGATTGCTGCTAGGTAGCTTTCTGGAGAGAGATGCCCACAGCCTTTGAGGATTCCCTTTACCCAGTAACTTGAAATTTGCTAATTACCCAGATGAAAGTTGGTGTGAGAAAGGTAAACGTTGCTAATGTACGAGATGGGCGTTGGGGAAGGCACCGAGTTTCTAAGAATGCGAGTAAAATTTAAAGCTAACATGATTTGAATGAATCATCTGGCTACCATTACTCAAAGTTACCTTTAGGTCATGTTCCATCCCCCATCCCTTTGCTTCATACACCAAAAGTCCCTGATACCCCGGCTTCCTTTGAGGTTGTAGCAACAACAGGCTGTGGTCAGTGAGTGCACAGCAGGTATCTGCTGGAGGCCTTTAGGAAAACTTTATCTCTTGGTTCAAAGCTTCATCACTCATTCTTCCATCCTTGGACTGGAACCTGATACCTGAACAGATGGGTAAAGGGTTTACCTTACACCAAAATGTGAGAAATTGTTGGGTCAAAGAACCTGAAATGTTGAGCCTCTATAGAAAAACCAACATCTACTCACCTGGATTGCTGCTCTTAAAATAAATAAATATGTAAATAAATAAAGTAGGAATGTAAAATAAATTCTATTGTTTTATATCGTTTTGCCTAAAACTTGTAGCTGAAAGCATCTGTAATTGAGACATTTGTTTTTAAATTCTTAAATACTTGGCCAACATATTGGGAATACAGTTCTTTGGAATTTGCTTGTTTTTTTGATACAGGGTCTTACTATGTAGCCCTGGAACTCATTACGCAGACCAGGCTGGGGCCTCCAACTCACAGAGATTCGCCTGCCTCTGCCTCTAGAATGTTGGGATTAATAGCATGGCTACTACACCTGAAAATATTTGGTTTTACATTTCTATGAGCTGATATGCCTTCTTTAAATGGGTGTGTGTGGTGGTGGTGGATGGTGGGAAGGAGGGGGAGGCAGGCACTGTGTGCCACAGAGCCTATGGAAGGACCTGCATAGACAGATGACCTTGGATTGTTTACAACAGGGCTTCTCACTGTACCACAGGCGGCCTAGGGTGGGTGTTCTTCTGCCTCTGCCTTCAATCTTGTAGAAGGGACAGCGAGATTACAGACCTACAAAGCTCTCAGTTTCATGTGGGCACTGCGGATATGAAATCTGTCCTTAAAAATAACTTAGTGAGTCCTTTACCCGCCAAGCCACCCGCCCAGCCTTAACATGCTTTTGTTGTTAGTGTAAATGCATTTGACTTTTAAATAATTTACCCAACATACCCTCCCCCTTAAAACTACTATCCACTCAAGTGAATGACAATCAAAACAGAGGTCAAGATGACATCAGTCACAGGTGTAGCACGGGTGACAAATACCAGCCAGATAAAATGTCATACACCAACTGGTGAATTTGTTACTATTTCTCCATTTCTAAATCATCTAATCTGCTTTTTTATTTTGTGGACCATGAACAGTTGCCAGGCCCAGATGGAACAAGCCTATAACCCTCACACTGTGGGGAGATGGAGGAAGAGGGGATCTCAAGGTCAGCCCTGGTAGGCAGCAAGCTAGGGAGCAGCAGGAGCTAGTGAGACCGGCCTCAAAAAATTCTATCCCAGGATCTCTTATTAATTCTTTATCGTTTTCTATGGCATATATGCCTTATATATGTGGAAACATGTATGTATGTGTATAGATGCATGTATGTAGGTGGGGGCAGTTCTCAGCAGTCCTCTTCTACCATGTGAAGCCCAGAGACTCAAACCAGGTCATGAGGCTTGGCAGCCAGCACCTTTACCCGCTGAACCACTTCAACGGCTCTAGTTCTTCATAGGAACACAGAGACTTTAAATACAGGAAATAAACCAAAGACCTTTTCTGACAGAGTTCATGTATGCACCTTTTGGGTAAGACCTCATTAACTTTTTAAGTTTCCTGAATTACCTGAAACAAAAAATACAACATTGTTATGCGGCTGTGGGAATATTCCATTCAACTTTCATGCGGTAGTACAGGGTAGAGGACTGATCATTCCTGAGTTAAACTGCTTTCAAGATAGAATAAATGATTTAATACAGGTAAGCAATTAAAGAATCTATGTCAGTAACTAGACAGAGGCTTCTTAACCAGAAGGCTGAACATACCTCATAGACACTGTTTGTGTCAAGGATTTCAAAGTGTTCTGTGAGGGGTACAATAGTTAAATGCTTCAATAACTAATTTAATTCAAGTGAGTGGCAAGTAAGTAACAACATGATACTGCATATTATACTTCATAATAGCATCCTACTAAGAGATGGAAAAAATAAATTACTTCTTCAACTCAAACGGTGTTGAAACACCTATAACCCAACAAAACTTAGATTATCAAACAAAGGGCAGCTGTGTGATGGCCTAAACTTACAAACCCAGCACTTGGGAGGTCAGACAGGAGGATCATGATTGAAGGTCATCTCTGGACATATATTGAGTATCAGGCCAGTCTGGGGTACATGAAATGCTATCTTAAAATATAGGATAAAAGAAATTAAGTACAGGTAATATATCAACCATTTTTTATATTTCTGGGTAAGGTCAAGTGGAGGAAAATATGAGAACTTTCCCAGTGAGGTCTTCTCATTTCAAAACAACAGAAAACCAATAATCCAAACAAGGTGCTAGGAAAGAGACAGGCGACACTTGAGAGGTGCTCACTAACATCTTAGCCCGAACCAGTTAGCTAGTTATTGATAACGCTGGTTGAGATACATCTGAGAAAAACAATAAATACACTTTTAAAAATGAGCTTATTAAGGCAGAGTAATTCTCTGCCTGCCTTACCACATTAATTACAAGCCAGCAAGGAGCTCGCAGCACAAGACTCCGAGGCTAAATCACAAAGGGGCTCAAACAGTAGTTGAGTTGACAGCTTATACAAGCTTCCACAGCCAAGCAATGCAGGTCAGAACTGAGCAAGGCCTCAGAACTTCTCCCTTCCTGGTGACAACACCAAGGTAACAAACACATATGTCATTTTTACTCTGGCCATTTTTACTTTTGGCCATTTTGCCAAAACAGAACAAATGTTCTATTTTAAGGACTAAATTCTGAATCTAGATGAGGTGAAGCCTCATATTATTTGCATCTAATTTTTCAATATTTTTATAGGTAAGAAAAAATACATACACATGGACACAAACACATGCATGTGGGGGTAGTATAAGCTAAAGATATCTTTAAAATGAAAGAATTAGGGAGGCAAGAAGTGGAAGGGCTTTAACCAGCAATGAATTCCTAACTACAGCATATATACCATGTTAGGCTGAGGTTAAGGACAGGATTTGCTGTATTCACTCCAAAATTCAACAGTAGACAGCAATGATTATTCTTAGTAGAGACAACTGTTGGGGCAGAGGGCTGTATTCAGTGTTAAATGAAATGTTAAGCAAAGTGAACTTGTTCATAAAATGATCTAATAAGCTTAGCAAATAGCTGAACATACTACCACTATTAAATATGGCCTATGTATAAGGCTCTTTAACATACATGTAAAAGCCAAAGACGCTCAGTATCCTCAATATCCAATGAGCAAGACAGTTATAAACCCAGTGAACAGTCCGGAGCACAGTAATAAGCAGGAGAGTGTCAAAGGAATAGGGAGGATTAATCCTCATTTCCAAGTTAATTTATTCCCATCAGCATATTAGCAAATGTTGGCTAAGTGCAAACACAGCTAAATAGCTGCTGTTATTAATTTCATTATCAAAGAATTGTTTACAATTAACTAGAATTCACCAAGTGTCTAGTAACAAAAGATAAAAACTTACTACATTTTTAATTCTGACACAAACCGTATTATATTTTTCTAAAATGTCAAGTCAAAAGTATCTAACACCCAACTCTACAAATGCTTAAATAATACAGGAGAACCTCTTTCCTCCTTCTGAGGGTAGGGTAGAAAAAAATAACTAGAGAAACTGAAGAACAAATTCAGACTTTACACAATGAAAGTCAGTTTTAAAAGGAAGACATTAGCAAAGGTCTTCCTCGGAGGCTTGATGGCCAATGGATGAGCCACCGGCTTCCCTGGCTGGGAAATATCCACCCTGGGAACATCTTCTGGCAGAGCCATGCCTCTCAACCATAGTCCCTACCTCTGGAACGAATTTAGAAATGCTGCCAGCCAAAACTGTAGATGAAATTTTGCAGCCCACAAAGTGAATCAAATCTGGCTCGAGTCAACACATGAGAACAAAGCCATTTTCAGAGTAACTAAGTTACACAGTAACCATTCGGTGGGACCGACTGTCTTATCTATGAAAGCACAAATCAACTGTCTTATCTATGAAAGCACAAATACCTCACTGTCTGGGTTACAGTACTGGACAACATGTCTAACTAAGCTGGTGGTCACAGTGTGGCTTCCTTCTGCTGACCTTGATAGAATTTGCTCAACAGCAACAGGAGCTAAGAAGGATGCAGCTGGCCTAGACAGCCTCATCCTCTAGCTTCTGAGACCCACGCCTCCTGGAGAAGTGGAGACAGCAGGATCAAAATTTCAAGAGTAGCCTAAGTAATTTAATAACATCCTATCAAACCAAACCAAACCAAAGCCTGAGAAAATTTCAAATCCCAGACTTAATAAGCTAATATTTCAGTAGTAGAGTGCTTACCTAACACACCTGAGGGAGGACCTAGCTTCAACTCCCAGGACTGAGAGTGGCAATTAAAATATAATGTTCTACATGCAAGAAAACGATTATTTATACATCCTATAACAGCAGAAAAAGCACAATGACCCAGATTTTAAGGATGAAGTATGGAAAATATTAGCTGTCAGATTTAAAGAGCAAATCAAATCCTTATCTGAATAGACAATTGCTCTGGATCCCCAAACCAGTATTTAACCTTAGGAAGTTTCGTAAAAATCAAAATTATTGGTTCTTATTTTATTGATTGTCTGTCTATGTAGCTTAGTTAAAGGGAATAAACTTCACTTTAGTTTTCATTTCTTTTAGAAATTTTGTCCAAACAATACCATGATGAATTTGTTCTTCCTTTACAAACCTGAACTGTTCAAAATTTAATGTATTAATGACTTAGTGACTGACTCACAGCGTAAAAACATAACGTCTGCATTATGGATGTAGGTCTGCAGAAATTTGTGGCTGAGAAAGGAAGACTGTACTCTCTTACATGAATTTAACCCAAAACATCAAGCATCTTTTCTCTCGTGCCATGGGTATGCTTCTGAAGCATTTTTAAAATCTCTCTCCCTGTCTCCCATCCACACCAATACCATTTGACTTTGAACCTGAAAGTCCTTCTCCTGTTGCGTCAATGACAGCCACCAAACCTTCTGCTAGAAATGTATTCCAATCAATCTACCCTTACTCAGTAGGCTTACAAGTCAGAGTTTTAAATTTAAAGAGTGATCCGAGAGCTAACCCTCTTTGAAATTAACCAAGTCTTCTGGCTAAAGAAGTCCCTTCCGAGTAATTCCGATACAGAGAGACAGTCTGCACTCTGCCGTCTGTATTTTTCATCAGATCATACACTCACTCATAGCCATGCATATGCAGACCATAAAAAGTGAGAAGGGCAGGAAAAATAATCTGCTTTTCAATCCCAGCTGCTAGATAAATTTATATAAAGTGAAATGATACAAATTGAGCGGCCTCTCCCAACACTAACCCAGAAGACATTTCTGATGAACTGAAATAGAATGTGAACATCAACGAAATTGGATGAAGAGTTCAAGGTGAAAGATACTGTCCAAGTATGATTTTGCTAATGATTTGCTGTCGTATAGAAACATGGTCTTCTTACTCCCAAAGTGACTCAGGAACCCGGTCTCTTCCACTGAATTCTTAAAAGGATCCGAAGGAAAGATCGGGTCCTTTAAAATCGCAGTTTCATTCTTTCTTAATGACACTGTAGCCTTATGACATCTCAGACCAGAGATGTACATAGCTGGGGAAGCTTCAATGTGCATCTCCATTTCAGACGCTTTGTGTCAATTATCTTCTATCCATTTTCTTGGTTACTGACTGGTTTCCATCAAAAATTCTTTCCTCCCAGTAAAGGCTCTGAAAGAACTTCACTGCCAGTCATGTAACATATTAATATTATGTATATTATTATCTTGACTATTATTACTGTGTGCAGGGAATGACCTAGAGACAACAGGTATTCGGCTTCCAAAGGAACTGGCAGTGGCTCCTTCACAGCTAAGACTCTGACTCAGGACTATGCATCTACATCACAAATAACAAGGGCAAGCAGGATCCTATCCAAGAGTTACTAAACTGCCAGACTGTATTTTCTCACCCCCAGTCATGGTTTGGAGACCACATCAGCTAGCTGGCTACATCAACGGACAGGTCTCCAGGAGGGTACCAAAGCCAGCATCCAGCAGACTGTGGCTGCAGAGTTCAGTGGCTTCTGCTGTCCTACAGCATCTTTGCTTCTTCTCATACTTACCTGTTCTGCTCAGTCTCAGCCTAGATATTTTTGTTGGTGTTTATTTTTATTTAAGATTTTTTTTTCTGTGCCCACAGTTCTCTGGCATGTGAGAATGTGGGAGGGAAGGATTAAATTAACTTAGTGATGTAGATTTCTCATTAGTACCAGCACTCTGCGGGACTGAAGCCTAAACCATGGAGAGAATACCTTTGAGCCACTTCATTTTTAAAAAAGGCATTTTTGTGTGCATCACAAAACAGAAGTCCAAATCGTAAAGAAAATCAGAACAGCACGACAACAGAAGAAAAAAGAAGGTTGTTACTGGACCTTATTGGCCATTCTTTAAAAAAAAAAAATCTAAAGTATTCTGACACCCTATGGAGCAGTCAACTGTCACAATAAAGGCATCTCAGAGAAGAATATGATGCAATATGGCACTGTGATTAATAGATTTTTAATCTGGGGCACTTTGTAATGACAAAAAAAAATGAACTAAGATGATAGACTCTTACTACTTTTTCAAAATGAAAAAGGCTGTAGTCTGTCCTACTTACCCAGAGGTAGGGACGACTGTTACCTTCACCGAGGATTACTGCATAATTCCACCCATAGTTATTACACTTGCATTTTAAAAAGTACACACACGATGAGAATGAAGTATTATTATATGATACGATATATCTCTGAAATCGGAACCCATTATAACATACTAAAAGTTATCATTTTACACCTGCTCTCTTCAACAGAGGAAACCTCTTCCACACAGCTTCCCTTGGACTCCTGTTTTAAAAAGACCAACAAACGTTGCCGGACACAAACGAGAGAATAAGCAGCAGCGATGAAGTACACCATATGTTCCTGTTGTAGGCTGAATCCAGGTCTTTGTTTCAATATTCCAGCGCCAGCAGCAAGGAAAGCGAACTAACCGCCTATTTAAATTTATTTTCTCATTATTGCGGTAAAAGTTACACTAATGATAGGCTCAACCCGAACCCATTCTATCTCATTATTGGCTTCTGTAATCCAGATCTTTTGCAATCCCAGGAATCTGAAATACAATTGCCCTGGATAACAGGTCCGTAGCAGAACAATCTGATAAGCCAACACAAGCGGCAGGTACTGAAGAGCATAAAGTTGTTTTCCTATTGAAATAGTTCCGAAGTCATTCTATATCAATAGCATTTTTGATTTTTTACCAGCTACGCACCTACCTAGACGCCGTCTACCTGGTTCTCAATTAACAGGGCTTTCTTCAATCTTGCGATCTCCCAGAGCAGTTTTAATGGTGCAACTCAAAACAAAACCACTAACCGCGCCCTTAATAGCTCAGACGGAGTTACCTTTGGCTTTTTTTTTCTCCCTACTAAAGTCCAAAAATTGTACATCGTTTTCCTGAAAGGGTTTGTACCGCTATCTTAAACCAACATAGCACTTTTCCAGCTCTGCCCTGGCGTTCCTATTGTCAGATGCCTTTCACCCCGGGGCGGTGTGCCCGGCGCTGGCCAGGGGCACCCACGCTTACCTCCCGCACCCGTGCAATCCCGGGCTCGGGATGCTGGAGAGGATGCTCGGCGGGGTTGCGATCGCTCGGGATGCTGCTCCTGCCTCTCTCCGGGGAAACTACCGAGCAGGCTGAGCCCAGGCTCCTCCCGAGACTCAAGCTCCGCCTTTCCCTCGTCTAGTTGGCCGAACCTCGGGCTCCGGCTCCTCCCTCTGCCCTTTGCGCAGCCCGGGCTGCAGGCGGCGCGAAGTGAGGGTCTCTCAGCGGCCGCTTCTCCGGCCGCCCCCCTCGAACCCGGCGTCGCACCTGGCGCTCGCTCCCGCAGGTCCGGCTCAGCCCACTCATCGGCTGGCCCGGTGCACACCGGGGTGGGCTGTCCTGGGGGGCGATCGTGCTGCCCCGGCCCCAGCCGAGCCCACACCTCACCCTCCCTCCTCCTCCACCCCTCCGGTCCCCAGAGGTTTCCTCGGCCGCCCACCCAGGCACCCAGCCCGGCGGCCGGTGGCTCCCCCACCTCGGTCCCCCGCCCTTTTCCTTTCCACCCATCCGTGAGCCCCGCCCATCGGTGGGCGCGGCGTCCGAGGGCCGGCTTTGCACTCGGATTGGTTCAGGTGAGAGCCGGCCCCGCCCTTCCTCCGTTTCTGGGCGCTCTCCCTCTCTCCGTCTCCCATCCTACCGTGAAGGCAGGGAACTCTGCTCTGATTTGCTAGCCGAGTCCCCACCCATCGCCCTAGGCGTTCTCGCGCGCCCTTCTGGGAAATGTGGTCCTAGGATGGCAGGAAGTGCCGACGGAAACGGCGGGCGGAACTACGAATGCCCATCGGGCCTTGCGCGGCTCCTGCTGGGCAGGATTCCGGACAACGCCTGGTTCCTCTCGGGTCCTTCCGGCGTCGCCGGAGTGAATTGATCCGGGAGTTGAAGAGGGCTCCAAAGGTGGGAAGTGAAGTCCGTGCCTCAGTTGCCGGTAAGGCGAGGTTTCTCGGTTCGGGTCCGCACGGCTCCGCGGGTGGCCAGGGCGGCCCGGGATCAGGCGGAGGCCGAGGCGGAGGCGCCGGGACTGGGCTCTGGCCGGCGGGCGGGCGGGCGGACGGGCGGGGAGCGGGGCCCTCTGGGCGTCAGCGAGGTCTCTACGCGAGCTGCGTAAAGCTGGTTTGTAAATGCCGCTTGACCGGCCCGGCCCGGCACCTCCAGGAAGTCCTCTGTGGGTGCGGGCAAAGGGGAAGGGTGAGGTCGGCCTCCCAGGTCCCCGGCGGGCGGGCGAGGGGGCGGATGTGCTGGGGTGGGGTCCCCGGCAGGTGAGGCTGGAGCTGTGCAGGGCCTGGAGCGAGCGTCGGAGCCCGGCCGTCGGCTGCCGCCGGGACTGGGGTTATGCCCTTTGTGGGGGAAGAGGAGAGCCCGTGTTGACAGTTGCGACTCAGTTCCAGTTTCCTGATGTGGCCTCTCTAAGGAGCTAATTCTGAACTCGCAAGGTTTGTCCCTCTTCGCTCTCAGACGTCAGACGGCTTTACTTCGGAACTGTGCCCGCAAACGCTTTCACTTTGGGATGCTCGTGGGGAAACTAAAGAAATAAATGACGTGCCCAAGGTCACACAGATCTTCAGAATCTGGTCCGCAGAAAGTCCAGGTTCTGACCAGAGCTGTCTGCTGAGAAAGAGTGGGGAGGTCGTTGGTAGTGCTCTAAGAGGATGAAAGACGCTGCAGAGTAGTGTGTGTGTTTCTCAGAAACTCTCGGGAGGTGAAGAGTTGGTTTGTTGGCGGTGGAGTGAAATGAAAGCCTTCCCAAAGCAACCCCTCTAACGTTTGTCTAGAACAGGAAGGATCGTTAAATATTTTCCCCTTTTTCTGAGTCATACTAAATGATAACACTTAATTTCCACGCGCCATTTTTAAAGGGTAGATAATATTTAGCAAGAAGTTTAGAATTGCCTTTCAGAGAATAGTCCTTTTTTATTTTCTTCGACTAAGATTAAAGGGCGTGTGAAACTTTCACGAAACTTGTTTTGCACATTTTAAAGTTTTTATTAAGTGAAAGGTTCAGTGCAGAATCGTGGAGAAGTGATAACATGGTCATTACCAGCAATGACTTTTTTTTGGTCTGAGATTTTTAATGTTCCCTCATTTTCTTCACTCCATGTGTAAGTAGTAAAAACAGGCGCTTGTATGCTTTCTCCTAGGCATCATCTGTGACTTAATTCATTCTTAATTTCAAAGGATGAAAAAATGATGCCTCTATATTGAGTAAAAAGCAATGCACTTGTTTCAAACAAGTGACTAATTATAGATGATAGATATTATTAGACAGTTTTAAATAGAATTGTAGTTTTATTGAGGTCAAGATTTCTTTCTAACATTATGTCCATAAACATGCACATATACATTTAGTAGGCATACTATATAAATTAGAATATTGAATACACATTATATACTGTAAATAAATATGCCATATTTCGAATTGCTTTGCTCGCCATGGTTATTAACGATTTGTTTGATTTTTTTTTTAATGCAAAACTTTTCTGGCATCAGAAGAATCTTGTTCCTCTATGGTTCAAGTTAATATGGTCTTGTTTTACTGTAACTTTAAAAGTAAACGGAGAGGTAGGGTAAAAAAACTAATGGAAAAACACAGTATCATGACTAGAACATTACAAAGTAAGGAAGAAGCAACCAAACAAAGGAAACTTCTATGGGGTTAATTGCTTTTGCAGCAGATTAAAAGGGTGCTTTGGTTTGAGTGAGCCCTGTGTACGTCAGTGCTGGGAAAACAAGAATGACTCTGATATTTGCTGTTTGCTGGGGAAGATGGCATGCGTTTCAACTGGCACGTAGCTATGGAGAGGATTTTTTGTAAATTTTTTTAAGCTTTATTTTATGTACTTTGGTCTGAAGGTGTCAGATCTCCTGGAACTGGAGCTACAGACAGTTGTGAGCTGCCGTGTGGGTGCTGGGAATTGAGCTCGGGTCCTCTGGAAGAACAGCCAGTGCTCTAAATCGTGGAACCATTTCCCTAGCCCCCTGGAGGGGATTTTTTTAACAACAACAACAAAAAAATTAGTTTTTGACTGTTCTAAATGTGTCTGTTCTGAAGTCCATTGTAATTGCGGTGTTCAGTGCCATGGTTGTGCTGAGAAGAATGATGTTATTGCTGTATTTAAAAATCCTTCCGTCGCTAGCTAGAGAGAGCTTACTAGCTTTATACCTGTACTGTTCAGCTCTCAGTGCCCTCATGTCTTCTCGATAAAAGTAGCTTTGCATCAACTTTCAGACATCATCCTTTGCAAGGTTTTGGCGGTTTTCCTTTTATCGCTGTTTCTCTCTTAAAGGATAGACTATAAGAGCAGGAGCTATGTATTGTTTATCTTTGTAGTCTCAGTTGTTAGAGTGATTCAGTGGTTACAGAGAGTGGAAAAGGCTTGGGTTGGGTTAGGAACTTGCCCAAGGTCATATGACCTGTAACAGATCAGGTTATAGTCCAGGTCTTCTGACTATGGACCTTTAATATTATGTTAAAAACTTTGATTATTTTTTGTAAGAAAAAGACTGGCCATCACCAATGTTTAGATGTCATGACCCTCTTATTCTTATACTTTTTAATCCCACCAGTTTGTTCCCTACTTCCTGAATGGCTCCAACCTTATCCTTAGTTATTGATTTTTTAATCTAAGATACTTCCTGATTTGGGGACCATTTTACACATTCAGTTCTTTACCTGTCCTGTTTCATCTCCCCTCTCCCAGTGTGGTTGATTTCTTCAAAACCTGGCTTACTCTAAATTCTCCTTCCCCAAACTGGAGTAGATTCCTGCTCTGTCTTTCCCTTATTCTGAATTCTATTTTCAGAATAGGAAATTACTATTTCTTTACTGATTTCCTAATATTTTATCATCCTACTAAAAGTTGTCTGGGCAAGGCATTCTCATTTGTTATGGATTAGTCTACTTCCTCTTAAACTATTTAGCAGTGAGTAATCAGTATTTGCAGAATGAATGAATGAATGAAAAAATGAATGAATGAATACAAGCATAGTGCCTCTAGTGCCATGCTAGGGACAAAAAGAAATGGATGGAGCATTTGCTTCCTTCCTATAGCCAGTTGAAAGATAGAGGAATTTCTAAATGAATTTAGAAGAGGTATAAAGGAGTTAATGCCAGAAGCTTAATGTAAATTATAGAAAGGTCCTTTTTCTTGGAGATCTCTAAAGTCTAGAGAAGTAGTTTCCTTGTAGAAATTTAAAGGACATAATTTCTTTTATAGCAAAATTTCTGTGTAGCTCAGCATTTTAGAAAACGTGTCACTGCCTTGCTTTTTAAAAACAAGATTCATTATAACAAAATATAAACATGGACGAAACTTTTAATGGATGCTATTCTTCCCTTAGATATATTTGATTTTTACTCAGTTATTTCTCTTTCCTTTGACCAAAGACACCAACACTGGAAGTCAGCTTACACATTCAACTGAGAATACAGTCAATTGGCTGGGGTCGTCGAAGGACTGGAGCCAAGGCTTCGCTAGACCTGTCACCATGCTTCTTCGGTTTTCTTAGTTCGTGGTTATACCAGAATTTAGTGTGCAACCTTCTTTTTTTTTTTTTTTTTTTTTGGTTTTTCGAGACAGGGTTTCTCTGTGGCTTTGGAGCCTGTCCTGGAACTAGCTCTGTAGACCAGGCTGGCCTCGAACTCACAGAGATCCGCCTGCCTCTGCCTCCCGAGTGCTGGGACTAAAGGCGTGCGCCACCATCGCCTGGCTTAGTGCAACCTTCTTGAGGGAAGGGGGTTTGGGGAACTTTTTTTGCCCTTCATAAAAGTTATATTTGAGGGTTTTAAGATAATATTTTACCTGCTTTGAGTATGATACAAGATTAAAAGCGTTTTTAAAAATATAGTAGGCTAAATTTTTGTCTGGAAAACAATAATTTCTCACAGTGCCACACTATTACAATAAAATACATTCAGCAGCTCTGAATTATGTATGTAGCTTTTTACTCATTCATATATTTATCAGTCTATTGTCTCAGAGTATTGTCAAAAGAGTTACTTTAAATTTTTCTGATGTTCTAAGGTTTATTATTTAATGTGTCTTTGCTTAAGTCTAGCTTGGTACCTTTAAGCAGTTAGTCCAAATGTTATTTAAATCTTCAATAAATACTTAATATTTATCTCATACATGCAGTTTGTAGGAGATTAAGCTACATATATATTATTTATACGTTGTTAGAGAGTGTTAAGATTGTTGCAATAGGTATTTCTACTAAGAATTTTTTCCTCTGAAACATTTAAAGATGGTATGATTTTTATACTTTATTACATTTGAAATATCTCAAGTTTAAGATAATAGAATATTTATACACATTCAACAATAACATAAAAATGAAAGCCCTCTGTTAAGGCAATTAAGTATCTTATTTGCTGAAATTTAATTTTATAGTTCAGCTTTATATAAACGTAAGGATTTCATTTAAGCTGCAAAGCACAGCTTGGCTGGCATCACACTAAAGTCTTACTTTTCCAGGCCATTTTTACATTGGGAGGATAGAAAGCCTTTTTTTAAACTATGCAAAAGTGATTTGAACCTCTTTAATCTCCTTCTGTAGTTACTTAGAATCTGTTGTTACTTTAGGAATGAAGGGGAGCACAGAGAATTTTTATTATCATTGGGTTACACTGGATTATTGGGTAAGCAGTAGAAGTTAACTTTCTTCCCTCAGTCAGAATAGTCCCTTGGGAACAAGTTTACCATAGGCAGTCCTTGGTTCATTCACCTCTCTATTTGTTGAGTATGTTTTATGTGTGAAATTGTCTATTTTGGAATAAGTGAGACTCTAATACATGACCAGTGTTTATGCCAAGCCCATGCCCACCATTAATCCTCACAACCACCAGAGGAGGTAAGAGCTCTATTACCCAGAGTTTGTGAACAACGAAGATAAGATGTAGAGAAAATAAGTCACTTGCCCAAGATTACAGAACTCATATTTGCTTGGAATTACGTTAGGAGTTCAGTCCACGTGGCTCCCAGAAGATAGCAGACATTTGATCATTTCAGTAAAGTGGTGTTCATGGTTAAAGGCCTACTTGTAGTATTAGAGTTGCAGTTACAGAGAAATTGTCCCTTAGATGTCAAGGTCATTTGGGCACAGTTACTGTTATTTAATAAGCAGGTTTACACTTAAAAATCTCCTGGGAAGTTGATACAGAGGAACTAACAGACCACTTCTGCATTACATCCAGGGTTTTTTTCTATTAATGAAATAGATTATTTTCTTTTAGTTTGGTGGGTTAAGTATTTGATTTCCTTCTCAGGGGCTGGCTGTTGGAAAATATATTTTCTTTCTTGTGTTTTATTTTATAATTCATCACTCAAAATCAGTGCTGAGACCTGCTCAGACTGAGACTCTGGCTGTTTGTCAGTGGCATGGCTCATTTCTTATCTCAGTCTGGGACTTGTGTGTGTGTGTGAGTAATTACTCCCACTGGCCTTGTAGAGTAGGCATGTCTTAGAGATGCGGTACTGCTCCTTCTGTCACTCTTCACCGCAGTCAGTCCTGACTTCACTCTTTCTTCAGCTGGCACTCCTGACTGACACCATACAGGGTTACGTGACTGTACTAGGAGATCAAAATAATACATTCTTTTAGGGAGTCTCAACTTCGGTAGATAGGAAAGGAGATGTGAAGATCATATCTTTGTTACTTAGACATTTTAATATTTAGACAGCATTTCATATGCATCTGTTTGATTGTTAGGAGCCATAGCTGATATGGAGGGACAGAACCTGGTTTCTCTAACTTACCGAGGGTTTCCATGCGCTGAAATGGCTCTTTCTGTCTTATTCAGCCATCCTGCCTTAATTCAGGATGACCTGGAATTGAGCTGAGATTGGATTGAAGGAATGACAAAACCCTCAGATGTTACACCCTTACTGCCTTCTCATACTTATGTAAGGTACAACAAAAGGTACTTGGAAATGTTAAATGAGTCAGACCTGGCCTCTAGGCAGCAGTGGCTCTCTGTGGCACTTTATTGCAAGGCTTTCTTAATTTAATTCCAAAAGATTTTGAATAATACTGTGACCTTTTTATTTAGAAATACACATGCTTTGAGGGATGCCTTTATCCATGTTAAAATGGACATTTTTATAGTATTGAGATTTTGAGGTTCTACCTCAATGTAGGTAGGTGTTCTTACAAACAGTTT
Source organism: Microtus pennsylvanicus (assembly GCF_037038515.1). Classification (NCBI taxonomy): domain Eukaryota; kingdom Metazoa; phylum Chordata; class Mammalia; order Rodentia; family Cricetidae; genus Microtus; species Microtus pennsylvanicus. The sequence continues at coordinate 41,016,408 of NC_134594.1, read as the reverse complement.
TATGAAATGAAGGTTACAGCAGAGCCTCTAAATTCCCTATAGATAGCCATTCTATTATCCTCTTTTTGCAGCTAAGATGCTTGTATTGAGATCAGTGAGGAGTAAGAAGTAAAGTTTAATGGTATCATCAAGAGAGACCCTTGCCCTCATTAGCACCTAGTGTTAAACAAGAGAGCCTCGGGCAAATTGTCATTTGATGCTGCAGATTCTATCAGCATTTAGAGTGCCTTGTTTTGGTGTAAGAACATCAAATAAGGAAAAATGACTTCCCTGAGTATTGTAGGAACTCTTACCTATTGGGGGGTTATTAAATGAAAGAATGGGCTTCTAAGACAAAGGAGTTAGTAGGCATGGTCCAGGGTGGTCTTGATTAGACAACAGAAACATATTCTGTGAGCTGTTTACATGAATTTCTAAGAACTTTTAAATCTTAGTGTTATGTTGGCAAAATTAAAAGGCGAGATCACAAATGCTGACAAAAAGGAAAACCGCCAATGTTCGTCAATTAAATACTAAGTGACTGTTGAGCTAGGCACGTTATGTATGAGCTCCTACACTGTGAACTTCATGGCCAAACGTGGCGCATGATCAGGAGGGCTGATAATTTAATTTTGTCCATATTTGAGTTCTGTTTAGTCAGTGGGGTCGGATATAAAAAAGATCACAATAAGAAATTTGTATTATTCCCTAAACCAGTGATCTTCAGATACATAAGACACCATTTGCTATTTTCCTTATTTCCATGCCCCATCAGCCGGCTGATCTCAGATTCTGATTCTCTACTTTCGATCACTCTAGAGTTTTACCTGTAATATGTTGTCACTGGTCCCTGATCACATTTTGATTTTCCTGTGCTGCCCAATCTGCTTCTAGGACACAGCTTCCTTTATTAAACCAACTTGTGTCCATTTGAGAAAGTAAAAGTGGCTTATTGTTTTTTTGTGTGAATTTTTTTATTTCTGTTTATGTGCATGGGTATTTTGCCTGTGTGTGTGCCTGTGCCACGTGTGTGCAGTGCCCATAGAAGGCTAAAGGAAGTTGGATCCCCTGGGATTGTTGTTACAGATGGTTGTGAACTACCATGTGGGTGCTGGGAATTGAACCCACAGTCCTTCAGAAGAGCAGCCAGTGCTCTTAACCACTGAGCCATCTCTCCAGCCCTGAAAATAAAGTAGTTTTACACCTTGGCTTTAAATAGTCTTAAAGTTCATTTGATGACCAAATTCTTTTTGTACCCCAAACTGAGAGTAATTTCCTGTGGGTGACATGAATTTTTATGGTCAAAGTAACTTTTAACTCTCCTTTGAGAAATGAGAGAGACAAGTTTTGGGAATGGGTGTGTGTAACGGGTGTGACGTTGTGTGTATAAGGGATTTGACATTGTGATAATCAGCTTTAGATTGTCACTGTGCTGGGTATCGGAAGGATGAAGATGAGGCAAACAGAGGCAACTGAAGGTGGCGGACTTGCAGGAGACACTAATCACCACGTCCTGCAAGTCAAGAGTTTACACTCTCATCTGCTTTGTCTCAACCTCCTTTCAGCCTGAAGCCATCGGCTCATAGAGCGTTGATGAAATATCTCTAACCATGTGAGTTAGACGTTTATTGGATGTCAGCCACTTCATTAAGTTTTTTAAATATACTTAGTACTCTAAGCAACCATGTAAGGTGAAAACTCTAGTCAGTGTGTGCATTAATTTCTCAATGAGTTTAGAAAGTGACTAAAGAATTAAACAGTGTAAACAGAAAGTAATTAAAGAATTAAGCAGTATAAAAGAAATAAGCAGAACAAACAGTATGAGCAAAAATTTAAACTTTCTTCCAAATTTAAACATTTATCTCCTGCTATATCCTGTAGAAAAGTACTTCTTCCACTTCATAGATTTTTATAATGTTCAGTAATTCCCCCAAATATGTAAGTGTACTATATATTTGTATATTAGTACATAGTGTGCTAAACATATTATGCTATGTATAGACATAGTATAATAATTGACTTTATGGTGAATCAAAGTTACCAAAGTAAAAATCCACAACGTCGGAACTTAACTCAAGTACATACCTGCCTACTTGTGTCTCTTGACAGTTTTATTGGCGTTCACAGCTCTGTTCTGTGCAGATTGAGCCATAAGTAGATAACACACAGAGTGAGGCAGGGCAGCCTAGTACTGCTTGTAAACACCAAATACAGTAGGCCTTGGAAGCATATGCATGTATTTGGCTAACACTGTTAATCATTCTGGTTCTGAATTGTGAAAGATGAAGACTGGTCTTCATATCTATAATGGTTATCTTTAAAGTTTTAGAACTTTAGCAGTTCTTAAATGTATCACCATCTATAGCAAAGAAAGTTACTGGCTAGAGATTGAGATCTTGTACTGAGTTATAGAAAAGTTTGATTCTAGATAGCCTGTGCTCTCTTACCCTTACTATTAGGGCCACTCGTTTAATGCTTTGTTTATAACAATTACCTTAGTGTTATCTATGCTAGTTCTATAGAGTAGTGACTTGCATTTTGAGGAGAGATAGATGTGTCATGGCTTCTGTGAGAGGGAAGGGCTAGCAAGTTTTAAATGCTTTTAATGCTTTATTAAATGAAAGAATAGTTTAACGTTTTGTTTCACACACATATATACAGAGAGATGGGAGATTTTTATTTGAAAACAGGTGCTCTGCTGTCTTAAAGAAGTTTAAAATTATTATGTTTACCAGCTTTTTTGTAGTCAGAGTTCTTGATACCCTGGAGAGTTGGCAATGGAGGATGCCTAACTTCATTCAAAATTGCATGTGCATTTCTCCACTTGAACATAATTGCTAATGTTAATTGCTATGCCCTATATATTTTTCTATCTGTAATAATATGCTATCTTCACATCAAACCTGGAAGTTAGTTGCTATTAGCATTTACACTTGAGACAACTATGTTCTTGGTGTTCTCCGATCTATCGGCAGCATTTCTGGCCCTGTTGTCTTGTAGACAATATTAATTTTGAAATCTGTTAAACACTTCCTTTCTCTAATAAAATGTCTGAGATAGGCTGAAGTTCATAGTCACTTGGTTACAGTGCTTTGGAGACATATCCCATCAAGGTAGGAATAAGATGACACAAGATGGAACAAAGAAAGAAAGAAGTCTATTTTAAAACATTAAGGGCCATAACACCTTTGACCTAAGTTCTATGAACCAGTTCCATTTCTTAAAGTTTCTACCAACTCCTAATATCACCTCCTCGGAAAACCAAGCCTTTATCACATGAGGGTCTGAGAGACATCGAAGTTCCAAATGACAGCATTCAGCTTCTGTCCTGTTAAGCTTTTGTCAACGTTGTGATATAAAATATATTTAGTCAGTCTCTAGAGTCCCAAAATCAACTGTTCAAATCAAATTTCTCTAGAGTTCAAGTCCAGAGTCTCCTGAGTGACTCAGTTTAAGTCAGCTGCCAGCCCCTGAAAATAAAAAGGCGAGCCATATATACATGTAAAATCCTCTGGTGGAACAGGCAGTGGCTACCCATATCCATTCCAGAAGGGGAAAGTGGGGGCTGGAAGCAGTGCTCAGCCTTGGTCACTTGGGAAGCCCAGCAGGACAGATGTCAAATTCCAAAGTGCAGGCTTTTGTGTCTGTTCTTAGTTTTCTAAGCTTGATACTTGAAAAGTTACTAGCAAGACTGAACTTAGAGATTGTCTACTTATATCCCTAGATTGTTCATTCAAACATTGCTCTGTTCTATCTCATAAGTCCTTATTGGGGAAAGAAATACGCAGGAATTGGAACATAGCTCATGGATTCTGCACCATGCTAGAGGAAGGCGCACTTTTTTCGTTTTGTTGCTAAATAGTGAAAGTGTAGGTTATTTAGAAAACCCTTTCCACCGAAAAACCTTATTCAGTCCAGTTCCAAGAACTTCTGCTTGTTCATTCCCTTTGTCTGTTGTAACTGGTAGTAGTTTTAGAATTATCTCTCACGTCCCAGATGGAGTAAAGTGAGTCTGTTTCAAGAAACTCTGAGATACTGTAGCTCTTTATATCAGCAGACTGGAGTTGGTCAGGCAGGGTAGGAACCCTGAAGACTAAGTTTGGAAGTGGAAGTGGCCAGCAATCTATTTTATGCCTATTCATTCTAAACAAGTGGTAATTGTTTTAAACTCGGGAATATATTTCAAGCTGTTTTTTTTTTAATGTTAGAAATTAATGGCACGACTTTGAATACTCAGGCAAATAAGAGGAACATGCACAAGAAGGTTCCATCTGTAATAGAATCCTGCATCAGATCATTATTTCTAAGTTAAAAACTGATATCAGCCGGGCGGTGGTGGCGCACGCCTTAAATCCCAGCACTCAGGAGGCAGAGGCAGGCAGATCTCTGAGTTCGAGGCCAGCCTGGTCTACAAGAGCTAGTTCCAGGATAGGAACCAAAAGCTACGGAGAAACCCTGTCTTGAAAGTCAAAAAAACAAAACAAAACACTGAGTATCATTTGCCAAAGTTCTTAACATTTACAGCCCTTGGTGTGTGTGTGTTGGTGTTGCTTTTATTTATTTATTCTATTCACTAAATCTAACTACAAAGCTCACTCTGAACTAAACGGTTCCTCTGAAGCAGCATAATAAAAACAGAAATGTAAAGCCATTTCTTAGAGTCACCTGTATCAGCACATACACACCGTACCCTCCTCTCGTGTGCGTGTGTGTGTGTGTATGTGTGTGCGCGCGCGCGTGTTGCTGCATTTGGATGTGGAGGCATGAGGTCAGCTTAAGGAGCATCCTCCTTGCTTTTTGAGACTGTCTCTCACTAGGGCAGGACTTGCTTACTATTGGGCTAGGATAGGATAGGCTGGCCATTGAAGACCAGGATCTGACTGTCTGCATTTTCCCTACTCTGGAATTTCAAGTACATACACTTTTGCTGCCTTCTTATATGGGTGATGGGGATTGAACTCAGGTACTTGGTGGCAATGGCAAGTACTTGACTGACTAAACTAAGGTTTTATGATTTGTGTTATTAGGAAGTACTTGTGATCATCTAAATCAGTATGCCATGTGCTAGTCTGTGTTGTCAGCTTGAATGGATTAAGGAGCACCTAAAACCTTAGTGAAGCACATTGGCTGTATCTGTGATCATTTCCGGAGTGCTTTAAGGGGAAAATCTCTCCAAATCTGCTTATGTGGAGTGCAAGGTCCCATAAACTAGGGGTCCAGGTCAACTAGAGTGGAGAAAGGAGACCGCCTCTTGCTGCTTTCTGTCTGCCAGCCACATTACTACCCTGTGGCGCCTTCAGGGTGGACTGAAGCCTCCAAAACTGAGCCAAATAAGTCATTCCTCTTTGATTGTTTATGCAGGCAAATTGTTACAATTACAATAAAGCTAACTGACACATTAGTTAGCATTTGGGGACTTTTTATTTTTTAGTGCAGGTTGAAGGTGGATGAGATCACTTCCAGGTTTGGAATTTAGAATCTGGGATCTTCAGTTATCTGTACATGAAGGACCATTTCTCACCCAGAACCGAGTACCTTGTAGTGTGTTGCTCATCTCCTATGGCATGGATGAAGCTCAAAACTGTCCAGGGAAGGAAGCTTGTCAAAACAAGGTCCTCGGACCTCAGCTCAGTGGGCACTTACTGTTTTATAGCAAACTTTTTGTTGACTTGCCATATTTATAGGTTGTCCATGAAACCATTTCAAATGACAGCAGTTCTGCAGTTGACTACTGTTTGTAGATTCTTTCATATGACCCTTTGTTTCTGACTTACCTTTAAACATCTTGCAAGACTCTAGGTCTGCTTGTTTAAATTCATGTGGAAGGAATGAAAGAAGCACATGGCAGAATAATTCTGTATTTTAAAAGCCTTATTGAAACCATTGATGTGTATCTCATGCTTGGAACCATAAGTGGGTCCAGTTTGTAATGTATATTCTAAAATCAGTTCTGTTGTTAAGTGTTTGGAGGAGCATTTTCATAGTAACAATATTAAAAGGTTGGTAGTTTTGGAGGAGAAACTGCTAAACACAAGATCAAGAAGAGTCCCAACACTAGTACATGCAGACGGTTTGACTAGGCTTAATGTACATAGAGATGTGAGCAGGCACGCTTAAGGGATCTAGCCATCCGCCCTGGTCACTGAACCTGTCAGCACTTTTGTCTTAGGTGATAGTCACATGTATTCTTAAGAGTAAGGTCAGAATGATCCAGTTGATCCTGCTCTGCCCTTTGTCATCTCCTTCTCACTGAAATACTTGAAAACAGCCTTTCTTTTGATCACCTCACTCTAAGCTTTCAAGATAGTGACCCTGCTGTTCTTTGCAGAGTGCTTTTAATTTCAAAGTCATTGTCTACACTCTGTGACTTTAAAAATGTCTGGCCACCTTCTTCGTGAAACGCTCATTGTCTGATCTTGTCACCTGCTTTCCCCTTTCAATAAGCATACAGGCCAGTGTTGCCTTTGCTACTTACCCTTGGTCATTTTCTGTTTTCCTCCAATGACATACCCTTATAAGATTAAAGATTTTTTTAAATTTTTTTATAAAAATAAAACTACCTTTTTCATTATACATACCAATACAAGTTCTCACTCCCTCCCCTCCTCCCAACCCCACATACCCTCCCACCCCACCCCATCCAATTCTCAGAGAGGGTAAGCCACATTGCTTTGGGGAAGGTCCAAGGCCCTCCCTACTATATCTAGGCTGAGCAAAGTATCACCCAAAGAGAACAGGTTCCCCAAAAGCTAGTACATGCAGTAGAGATAAATCCTGGTGCCACTGCCAGTGGCCCCTCAGTCTGCCCCAGCCATGCAACTGTCAACCACATTCAGAGGAACTAGTTTGGTCCTATGCTTGTTCCTTCCCAGTCTGGCTGGCGTTGGTGAGCTCCATTAGCGCAGGTAGACTGTTTCAGTGGGTGTACCCATCTTGACCTTGACCACTTTGCTCATGTTCTCATTCCTCTCATTCTTCATCTGGTCTTTTGGAACCCTAAGAAAAACATATATAGATCCACCTGAAAAGTGTAGACAGACAAGATCACCTGATAAATTGAGAGTATGAGGGTGGGAGGAATAGGGAGAGTGGAAGGGGAAGAGAAGAGTGGGGAGGGATGAGGAGAACTTGAGGGAATGGGATAGTCGAGAAGGAAGAAAGGAAGATGGTCAGAGATGAGAACAAAGAAAGATATCTTGATTGAGGGAACCATTATAGGGTTAGCAAGAAACCTTGCTCTAGAGAAATTTCCAGGAATCCACAAGGATGACCCCAGCTAAGACCCTAAGCTATAGAGGAGAGAGTACCTGATCTTGACTTGCCCTGCCTGTAATCAGACAGATGAATATTTTAAATATCACCATAGAACCTTCATCTAGCAACTGATAGAAACAGAGGCGGAGACCCGCATTGGAGCACTGGACTGAGCTCCCAAAGGCCTGTTTTTTGTTGTTGTTTTTGTTTTTTTAATTAAATCACTGCTCGACCCGTTTGCTCTTGTTCCTTATTGGCTAGCTCTTACATCTTTATTTAACCCATTTCTATTAATCTGTGTATAGCCACATGTGTGTGGCTTACTGTCAGGGTTCCCTCCTGCTATAGGAAGATTTTAATTTTAACACAGTAAAATTGCATATAACAAAACAGATATCAAGAAAGAATTATAGTTACAATATTTATATCTACTTTTTTTTATCATAACTAAGGAAAACTATAGCTATCTATTCTTCAACTTTGTCAAAGACTCCAGAAGGATGGAATATTACCTAAGTAAACAGGAAATGTGTTGTAAGCAACTTCCAAAACTCTATAATTGACAGAGACATCTTACTACCTAGACATCCAAAGTTTTTCTGTAATGTTGCAGGCACCCTTCTTCATCCTATAGTCCCATAGTATCTGACAGACGTTTCCGTGAAGCAGGAAATTTCAAGACAATTCCGCCTATATTGGCAATTTGTCAGTCAATTTCTTGTGAGTCCTGCAGAATGTCTAGCAGACACTTTCATGAAGCAGGAACCCCAAAGGACTGTCTCACCTTCTTTAGGCAGTTATCTCTCTGTGGGTCCTGCAGATCCAGCTCACACAGCATAATATCAAACAGTGCAGGCAAGAGCAGTCTCTTTGACCAAATGTCCAACAGACTCCATAAGAGCCTCTTCAGTGCCCATCATCCACTTGAAATAGATTGGTGCTGTGAGGAGCAGATGTGTCTCATTGCCATGAAAAGTCCTAAGTTCTTAAAACATGTTAAATGCCATATTTTGAAGGTCTCTGAAAAATTTGAAGAATACCTAACTGAAATATATCTCTATATATCTAGAAAACCTAACTAATGACTATTATAGATGATTGTCTATTAACCTGTATTTCTTAATTATATATTACACTTTTAAATGAACTGCACAAACACAATACCTTAATCAAGAGCAGAAAAATATATAATACGATTGACCTTAAATTTCTATCAATAGACCAAGACCCATACCAATGCCCAAATTCCCAAATACTGTTTATAAATGTTTGTTCACGATTAAAGGGGGATATACAATAGAAACATTTTTTTATCAGCTGATGTGTATTACCTACTGTGCCAGTAGGTAAAATATTTGAAAAGTGATCCTCCTATTATCAAATTCAATTTCTCTTCAAGGCCTATCTCTGGTCCTATTTTGCTGTTTCTCTTGTTTTATCATTGGGACCATGGATTATTACTATTTAATCTATTCTTTTTTTTTTAATTCTATAGTATTTATTTTCACTACTATTGCTTATCAGCCCCCCCTTGGTTTTAAGTTTGTTTTGTGTGATTGATTATTTTGTTTTATTGAGAGACACTAGCTTTGAAACACAAATGAACCTCTAACTCAGAAACCCTCCTTTCTCTCCAAAGTGCTGGGATTAGGTGTACATACAGCCATAAAGGCAGATCACCTAGAAGCTTATTAAGCAGTTACGTAGGAACAGGAGGCCTGTCATTGGTATTTATCTACTTTTGCTTGCTTAGCTCTGGCCCTATTTTTTCTCTTGCATTGACATATTAAATATGGTAAGTTTTCCCTGTCTATAATTCTGCTCTTTGGTTCTTTCCTTCACGTTTTTTAGAGCCAAAGCAATGCTCATAAATCTACCTTAATATGTTACGTTAGTGATTTTCTCTTCCTCTGTAAAGTTTAGGAACTGGCTTTGGTGGTGTTCTGTAAAGTTGGGAAGCAACATTTAGCTCAGTAAAAGAACGGGTTTTTTGTTTGCTTGTTTGTTTTTTGCAATTTTTAAAAATTGCCAAAAACAAGGACTCAGCTGTTAGCAGATGTTCAACCCCTTTCACTGCAGAGTACAGTAGAGCACCAACCACTTCAATTCGACAGGGTATTGGAGCCTTTGAAGCAGTACTCTAGCCCTTTACTTGTCAGACAATTGAGTTCTTCAGAAGAATATTGTATAGACCTTTTTAATGATAAGCATTATATCTTGTATCTCTAGGTACAAAACAGTCATTTGTTCAGTGAATGAGCAATATCTAGGCTCCTTGCGTATGTAGGGATAGAAAGGGTGCTCTTTACTTTCACTCCAAGAGGTCTCTTAAATCTTGGGTTTATAGAGAAGAGCAGAATATCTTGCTGACTGGGTTGGCTTTCACATGGAAAAATGTATTAACAAATCAGCTTCTGGGTGTGATAGCCAGCAACTCTAATTTTAAAATGGGTGTTTCTAGAATTTTGTTGTTTTCCCTTAATATAAATTACTTTTTCTTCTTTTCCTTTTAGATTGCTGTTCTTCTTTGTGTACCATTCTTTATCGTGCATACATAGAAAAGGGAAGACATTCTGCAGTGAATGAAGATTCCTCTGCATTTTAGCATTGCTTTTTCTACTGTAGTTGGCTTTTGAATGAGGATGACAATGGAAGAGATGAAGAATGAAGCTGAGACCACTTCCATGGTTTCTATGCCTCTCTATGCAGTCATGTATCCTGTGTTTAATGAGGTGAGTGCACATTTAAGATTTCTGCAATTCCTTCGTATCTGCTTCATTTACTCATCTGTTCTTTCACATTTCAGGCATTTGTATGAACTGAACTCCCATGTGTTGGCGTTGGGTCTGGTCCATACATACAACTGTAGGAACAAAAGCAAATAGTTTGGTATTCTTAGTGTGGGAAATAAGTATAGCATGGACCTTGTCTCAGTACAAAGTTGGAAATTTGTATCAACCCGAGTTTGTATCTGTAAGATTATGACAGCAACAGACTGTTGTGAAGATTAGAGATTTTTCTGTAGAGACAGACACTTAGCGGCAGCACTTAGGTGATGCCTGATAGAATGGCCGCTGCTGTTAGAATGTTCTCAGTGCTGTCAGGAGAGGATGGGGTGGTGAACATGGTTTTGTTAAATCTTAATCACAACTGAGAGCTATAAAAGAAGTGCTTCTTGTGAGGTGGGTAACCCTCTTGTGCCTGAGTGCAATACAAGCCTGTATAAATTTGAGGAAAATTGAGATGGAGCTGCTGTGCAAACAGGTCTGGGCTTGTATACCAGACAACTCTTGGGCATTGGAAGCCAGATGAGTAAGAAACCTATTAAATTCATTGCAGATATATGGGTGTACAGTATTCCCCCAAATGACTCCCAACAGAGCTTTGCTCAAGTGCGTCACAGTTTAGACTTCGATTTGAGATATGTCTGACCTTCCTATGACTGTTTTCTTTGTAAGATGCAAATGTGCAAATTTAGTCTAGAAATCTCTATCTTGGATACATGTTACCAGATCTGCACTTGCTGTTCTGGTCTTTTACTTGCATTCCAGTGAGGATCAGACTGAGATATTTAATAATGCTACTGCTTGAAGGCACAGATCTGGCTCAGACCTCTCTTTGGCTGGTCGAAAGAAAGCACTGTAAACCCAAAGAAGAACATGAGCTGTCAGTGTGGAAACATTCATCCGGTCTGCCTGTCCCTTTTTGTTTGTTTGTTTAATAGTCTGAAATCTGATGAGCTGTGCTGTCACTTTAAACAGCATTCGCTATAATTACATGAACTATTGGGAAGTAGAAACTGTTTTCATTGTTAGAAATAGACTTTTGCCAGTGTTAAAGCTGTTTATAGTCAGTTCTTTCCCATACTTGTGTTCTGGGCTTCCTTATCTTCCCCGAACCTAGTTAGTGCACTTCACAGGCCTCCGTAAAAGCCGGATTAAATACTAAGCTAAGTGGTGCACTGTTTATGCACATTTATGGTACATTATTTTTGACAGGTTGTTACTTTGTCTTTGTCCTGTGCTGCATAACTTGTACTGATACATTTCTTACGTGTTATTTACTATTAAAATAAATTGACTTATTGGCCCACATTTGATGTAAAATTAGTCATTACATTTAACCTTTTAAAAAATTGTTTTTATACACACGAGTGTTTTGACTTCTCCATGTATATGTATGTGTGAAGTTCCTGTAAAGGCCAGAAGGAATTCTTAAACCCCCTGGAGCTAGAGGTACAGATAGGTATGAGCCATCAAGTGGGTACCCTTAACCCCTCAACCTTCTCTCCAGCACCTACCGTTAAACTTGATTGACTAGTTCAGAAAAGTGCTTACTGCTGGAATGGGAGAGGACACATGGAAACAGCTTTGAAATTCAAAGGGTCTAGGCTTCATTTTGAGTATTAATAGTAATAATTATTATGTCAGAACTATTTGCTGATTGGCCAAAAATAGGCTACGTTACTCCTTGGCTGATGAGTTACAGTAATTAAAAAGGAAGGAAGTATGAAATAGAATACAAGTACATGTCTTCTTCATTACTTGTATGCATACGCAGAACTATAGCTAGGAAATCAGAGCAGTGAATTTATTCTTAATTTTCATTATTTTCAGGGATCAAGTTGATGTGTGTATTGTTTGTTTTAGGACTTAGAATTCTGTATCTTATGTGTATATCATGTGTTCTGTACTGTAAATCTATCTTTAAGGTAGAATGCATCTTATTTTTTTAAAAATTCTTTTAGAGGTTTGAGTACAAGTTTTACATTTATAAAGAATTATGACTTATATTATTAAAACATTTTTGCTTATTGTGTGATAGATTTTTCATTACTAGAGAACGAAACATCAGAAATGTTTTTTCCCAAGAACATTTATACTAATCTTAATTTTAAACTTTTCATTGTAGCTAGAACGAGTAAATTTGTCTGCAGCTCAGACCCTGAGAGCCGCTTTCATTAAGGTGAGATGCAGTAACTTTTTAGGATTATTAAACTGTTTTATGTATGTCTGAATATCATGAGATTGTTGCTAGTTTTCTTTTAGTGAAAAATATTTTAGATTACTTAGATATTTCTTATGCTTTTGCCTATTCTATAAAGCTTTAAACATTTAGAAAGGCAAACCACACCAAATGATGCTTCAGATCATCACTTTTAGAAGTATATTTATGTTCTTTCTAGTCTTAAAAACTTGTTTATAAAAATGTAAATTAGTTATGCTTCATATTGTTTAATTATGGGCTATAAAAATCTACCTTATATGTGGCAGATTAGAGTTACTTTGAGAGTACAGTTAAAGCATTCCAAGTGAGATTCTTCATTATCCTAGATCTGAGCTGTTGATTTGATCGTTGCTGGCAAGATGTTGAACTCTTAGAAGTATGATTTCTTCAAATTGATATGTCTTGCGTGTAAAATACACATGCTTGGTGATTTTGTATTAAAATGAGCATTAGCTACCTTAGTAATAAGAATTCGTTTTAGATACACTACTAAAGCAGCTTCGCTGTCTACAACCTAAGAAAACTTAAAGCTGTATTCATGGTATATTTCTGTTGTATGGCTGTACTTTACAGATAAAATGTACATATTAAGCATATTATTTTCAAATATTAACTGTTTTCTCAACGCACAATTTGCGTGCACTCAGGTTCATTTTACTTGCTAATTCCCATCATTAACTAACTCATTTTAAGTCAACATATTTAATTTTTTAAGTTTTCTTTGTTCATTTTACATACTAGCCACAGCGAACTCCCCCCCCCCCCCCCAGTTCACTACTCTCTCTTGCCTCCCACCCCCATCTACTCTTCAGAGGGGGTAAGGCCTCCCTTGCGGAGTCAACAAGGCCTTTTATATCAGGTTGAGGTGAGAATTAGCCAATAAGAGGCTAGAACTAATGGGCCAGGCAGTGTTTAAATGAATACAGTTTCCGTCTAATTATTTCGGGTAAAGCTAGCCAGGCGACAGGACTCAGCCTGCTGCTCCTTTTACTACAACAGAGGCAGGACCAAGCTCCTTTTCCCCCTGCATCAAAGCTGAGCATGGCATCCCACCATGTGAAATGGGATCCAGAAAGCCTGTTCATGAACCAGGGATAAATCCTGGTCCCACTGCCAGGGGCCCCTTAAAAATATTATACCATGCAACTGTGGTGCACATTCAAAGGGTCTAGTTAGTCCCATGCAGACTCCCCAGCTGTCATTCCAGAGTCCATTTAATGTTAAAAATAAGAATGTACTTAAATTTTTAGTAGCTGTTATCTTTAGTGAAGCTCAAAAATAGTAAAGCAATGTTTCCTTAAGGAATTCTCTCATGACAGAAATACAGTTGTGTGATAGATCTGTGTATCTAGGTTTGTCCATGGATACATTTGTTATCCACAGCTCTGATGTTTTTGCTCTGCTTATTTTTTACTGAGATAAAGTCTTAAGGTTTGCTAGGTCTGACCTTGGATTTCTGCCCTCAAAAGATCCTTTGGTCTCAACCTTCCAAGTACTGGGAACTATAGGCATACACTATTCTAGTTCAGGTCCACAATGATGATTCTTAATTTGAGAAATAGTGAAAATCATCTGAGAGCAGCATGGGTCACATAGTTAAACAGTGATTTATTGTTAAATATCACAGCTAGTTAGATTTTAAGTGAAATAAATTTTAACAATGCTATGTAGAAAATGTGATTTTGTGTTTTTAAATTTCTCTTGAGAAACTAGGGAGATAGATGGCTCAAAGGTCAAAAAAAAACTTGCTGCTTCCTGAATTCAGTTCCCAGCATCCCAATCAGGCTCACAACCTATAATCCAGCCAAGGAGATTCTGAACCTCTAGCTACTCAGTCACCTTCACTCTTGCACACACACACCTGCAGACACATAATTAATAAAAGTGAATTTTAAAAAAATCTTTTGTTTTGAGCATGGCAAAGAAATACTGTCCTGCTGATTTTTATATTCGTACTTTCAGTTTGTGGCTTATTCACTGGTTTTTAAATCACATTGTATTACCTCTTTTTATTTGGAGAAAAGGAGGATTAATAATTTTCCTCAAATAAAAAATATATCACCAGCTATTTTCTTTTAAGTTATAAATTCTGCTTGATTGCCGGTTACCTTGCCCCTCTTGACAGTTGCTGACATGTTGTGCTTTCTCCTACGTTGGTAATCACTGGCCACAAAACTATGCTTTTACGGAGTAGGATGTTTTTCTCTCACATTCGAGTGTTTACAAAGGTTGAATATCCATCAGGTTCAAGGTTGGAATCTATCAAGTGCAGATAGCGTCTTTGATCTAAGAATAGAGGTTCCAGAGGTCCCTGTGCAATTTGAGCTTTTGAAATAGGTAGCTTGGCCAGGACTTTAGCCAAAGACACTAAGACATATAATTCCCTAAACTTGTGTCCAGGCACCCTGCAAACTCAGTGATATTGTGTGAAGTATTTTATTTAGAAAGGTGAATACCATGATACTGAGCATCTGTTTACATGAACTTCACTTGAAATAATTTGTGATTTCTACATGCTAAATGGATCTGCATGCCTTTAAATGATACCATATCTTCGTGGGACTAATAAAAAGCAAGTACCACCAGAAAGTCAGTGTTCAAGAAGAAATGAGAATGGTAGTTCCAGTGTAAGCGCAGTGTTTAAGAAACCACACTGCTCAGGAAATGCAAGCATCCCCGTTAATACAGAACCTTTATTAGCAATGAGGTAACGTATTCTCTGTTTCGTTGTAGGCATAGAATTTAAGTTTTGGGGTTACCAAGTTGTTAGAATATACCACTTACCTAAGTTACTTATACAATATAAACTACTTAGTGAAGAGCATTTGGTGCTAAGAGCTTTGTGAGCTGAGAAAGTTTAGGGCTTCTGTGAGACTTCTGCATTCTCCAGTTCTGACATTTTGCTGTTCCAGATCAAACTAGTACTCAAAACTTTGTGTGTAGACTTAGAGCATTTAATTCCTTCAGCACTTGAACTTAATTAGCAAGATGCTATTCTGCTAATATTGCCTGCAAGCACATAGTGAATGCTCCCATGGCCCCAAGATAATTCCTTATTGTGTAGGTAGACTTAATGCTGCTTGGACGAAGAAGTTAAACAACTATTACCAAATAAGCACCAAGAATAATTTTTGGCAGTTCAGCAAACTAATACTCTAGCAGAGCATTTAACTATATTTGATAATTTTTCTTTTAAAGGTTACCTTAACAAAACAGAATTTAGAAGCCTCATTAATCGTTTATCTAAGTGAAAAGCATAGCATTTGACATCAAGTACAGTGATCCCAGCATTGAGATACTTATGTATATTTTGTGTCTTTTCCCAGCTTAGGTCCCAATCTCTATGGTTTTCCTACCTGAGACCTCCTAAGAATAGGAGTGTTTTAAGAAAGTGGGAAACAGAAGAAAACTTTAGCTGCAGTGACATTAGAGTAAAACAGCAAAGGCAGAGAGGCTAATTGTGTTTGACAACTAAGGAAGTAGGGAGAGTGCCACTGGATCAGAAGTGGAAATTGTGTTTTTGTATGGTAACTGAAGCAAAAGAGAGAAACCATCATCATATGGATTTAATCGGCAGCCCTTCTGAAGGAGACAAACTTTTAATGTGATTAGGAATATTTTTAGTAACAGAATAAGCCAAAATTACTGAGAAAATGGAAATGTGAAATTTGCCTTTACATTCAATCTCTTGGTATGGCTAGATTTTAGTGCCCTAAGAAGTTCAAGTCACGAAGAAGGAATGCCCATTTATTTGTCATGCTCTTTATATAACTTTGAGGGTTTTATATATGGCGGGCTGGTGAGATAGTTCCATGCATAAATGCTGTTGTCAGGAAAGCCTGATGGGTGGCACTCAATCCCCTGAACGCACACAAAGGTGGAAGGAGAAAACTGAGACCCCAGAGCTGTCCTCTGACCTACACATGCATATGTGCCTCTGCCCTATGACTCAACAGACATCCTATTGCACACGCGCATGCGCGCACACACAAACCACTAATAATAAATGAAAATCAACTTCCACAGAGTGGTATTTTAAAAACTATTTAACAAAATTTGCTATGAAAGTAAAATAGGAAATGGAAATTATTGTATGGAAAAGAAGATAAATAGATACTATTAAAAACCACAAAAGCTACCCTAGTTTTTTCTAGAATTCAATTCTAATACAGTATATCGTCAGAATATACTTGATAAGAGTTACTATTGTTTATCCGTAAAATGAAATTTACATATGCTGATAACTCTCAATGTAGTTAGATTCATGACAAGACTAATATATGAAGAGAGAGAGTGTTTTGTGTGTTTATGTGTTTCTGATTGTTAAATTGATTGAAAGAGGGCATGATGAAGAGGCAAGGAGTTCTGAGTACCTCTGTGGCTTTTCCTAGAATGAAGAGCTCTGATGCGTAAGCCGAGCAAAGCTGAACATGATGCCCACAGAGTTTTCTGTCCTTATGAGTGAATAATTCTGAACGATTAAAGTTTAGCTTTAAAATGCTGATCACATGAAAACATTTTCTCTTACAGGCTGAAAAGGAAAATCCAGGCCTCACACAAGACATTATTATGAAAATATTAGAGAAAAAAAGTGTAGAAGTAAACTTCACCGAGTCCCTTCTTCGTATGGCAGCTGATGATGTAGAAGGTATGGGAAAGAGAGAGTTTAGTTTCTTCGTTCTTGAGAAGCCCTTCCTTCAGATCATTACATTCAACCAGGCAGTCTTTTCTCCTCACACACACATCTTCATGCTTCTCGCAATGGTAGTGGACGTTGTACAGAGTAGACGAGCAGGCCTTTAGCTTGCCGTTATTTGTCAGATTTAGTTCGGGAAGGTATTTGTTGATCTGCGTGCTTTCTCCCCCACCCCATTATTAGAGTTTCATTTCATTAAAGGGCTGAGGAATGTCTTGTGTTGCGTTTGAAAGGAATGAGCCGCTTGTCTTATTTGATGTTACTATTATTTTTTTAACATTATTTTTGCTACTTTGAGTTTTAATAAAAATAATTAGAAATAGGCTTCACTTAAAGTTAATAGCACTTTCCAATATTTAGAAAAGCATAGTAGTATCCTATATTTATTAATGGAGGACAGAAGAAAAGTATTTGAGCTTATTTCATGAGTTTCTTTTCCTGAGACTGAATGCTTGCAGCCAGTTTGACCAGCCGGTGTTGAAGGTGTAAGTTGCTGAGCTTCCTGCTAGGCAGTGAGCCTGGTTGTAGGCTTGTTCCTCTCCTAAGTCTGATTGAACCTCTTTTGCAAAAAGCCATTCTGTGAAACCAGCCCTTATGTTGGGTTCCAATGAAATTTCAGGAGTGTACTGAAAATTATAACAATTTGCTTAGTGGTTTTGATATAATAAGCCACAGTATATAGGGTTTTGCTATAAAGAGCCATAACATATTGAACTCTGTAAGGGTTTTAGTGGATTCCACACTGTTGGGGTTAATATAATGAACCATATTCCATCTGTACAATAGAAATCTTGGTATAGTCAGTCGTCACATATTTACTACCAGACACTGTTACTATAGTAGACTGTATTTCACACTATTAGGATTGTAGGATACCAAACTCACCTTTCTTTCTTACTGATATATAAATGACCTTTGCAATCTTCATGGATTTCATTATTTAAGGTTTCATGGTTTAATGCAATGTGAGAGTATTGATGAGCTTGGATGGATCGATGTGTTTCTAAGATTTTATTAGGTAATCCCATATATCTGAGACGAGAAATAGTTAATCCTGTTTTACTTCAGAGAAACCCTAGTGTTTTTGTTTTGTTTTGTTTTTTGTGTTTGTTGTTTTCTTAAAGTGGACCAAGTTGAACTTCCTCTGCCTTTTCTAACTAAGTGGCTTTTCTCCCGCTGTACCCTTCTTTTGATCTACTCTTGTACTTGAAGTTTTTGGAGAGTCACATGACATTTTTTACTGTCCTTTTTTTTTCTCAGAGTACATGATTGAACGGCCAGAGCCAGAATTCCAGGACCTAAATGAAAAGGCACGGGCACTTAAACAGATTCTCAGTAAGATCCCAGACGAGATCAATGACAGAGTGAGGTTTCTACAGACAATCAAGTGAGTGAGCTTTTTCTTTTGATTTGTTTAAAAAGAAGAGTTAAGTCTTTTTATTTTGATATGAAATGTAATTAAATATTTTGGAATTACAAATCTTATTTTGGATCCTTTTACTTTAAATATAATGGCTTCAGAATATTCTGGTGTTTTTAGAATTTTAAATTGCAATAATGAGTAGATTTTCAAAATAGTGAACAAAATTTGATAATAATTTAAAGTACATAAATAATGGGAACCTGTGGATTTCAAATGAAAACATGCATACACTAAATTGGTAACAATAAAGACCAACATTGTTTTCATTTCAGAAATGGCATAAGTCTTTGGAGGAAGTGAATATATAGATGTCGCTAGCATTTTCTGATTTTGACCAGACTGAACTTCCAAATCCCTGCTTTTGAATTTAGGTTTATTAATAGTGTCTATGAAGCTGAAGGGTAGGCAGACAGCAAAAGCAGTTCTAGAGAGCTAGTTCTCAGACTTGTGGCCCATTTGTCTTATTTGATAAAGACCAAGGGTATTTTACTTATGAGGTCACAGTCAGTCCATCGAGGAAAGCCGAGGCAGGAGCCTGAAACAGAGGCCATGGAGGAGTGCTACTGACTTGCATGCCGAGCTTTGTCATATACCTCATGTCCAGGGTGGCACTACCCACAGTAGGCTGGGCTCTCCCACTCCAGTCATCAACGAAGAAAATACCTGCAGGCCACTCTGATGGAGGCTTTTTTTTCAGTTCAGGTTCACTCTTCCAAGATGACGGTCGATTGTGTCAAGTTGACACTAAACTAACCAACATACTGTGCCCTTTAGTATCTAATTAGTGCATGTTTTAGTGAAGCCATGGGTAGTAATTTCTGGGAAGCTTACTTTATTAGCACACGTCTCTGTAACGTAGGCTACACTGTATGTTCCCTTGAAAGCATAAAGTTACACAGTTGTAAAGTTCTCTTGGAATAAATGCTAGGTTTGTCCTTCATTAATATTCTGTATAACTTATGTTAGAAAATGCTGTGTCAGATGTTTGGAGCACACGTTTTAAGTGATATGTCCCAGTATAAAAAGTGGTTTGTAATAGACAGAGTATGATGATGACTTTCCCCTTCTACAGCAGTCAGAGTACCAGGGTGTGGAAAAAGGTCTTTACAATATAGTCACCTGTTAGGGAACTGGATTTTTAACTTAATGTGCTTGAATGAAATGCATGACATAAGAATGGATCCATTGTTACTGATCTTAAGCTTTGTTGCTTAGATGATTTATTTATTAAGTTTCTAATTATATAATGTGATTTTAGTTGCTTTTGATAATTATATATTTGTGGATAAAGTTATACTATGCCTCTATGTAGACTGACAATCAAAGTCTTACTTTTAGCAGATTTTGCTTCAGATCATTGACATAGAGGATTTTAGAATCAGCAAGGACTTAGTAGCAGCAATCCCTTATGTTGGAAACACTATTTCAAGCCCTTTCCTGTGTTAGTTTACTAGTAAATTTATTAGTAATTATTTCTCCAAGAGATGAGGAAAATGATACACAAAAAAAGAAGTTTTATTTCTGAGGTTATGGAGCATTTTAGATTTATAACATTGATCTAATTCTGTGAAGACAAGTTTGTGTTATTTGAATAAAATATAATAAAGTATATTATCCACTGAATGTCAGTAGATTAGAGAGGACTGTATAATGAAAACCAAGGCAGAAAGGTACAACCAGAGCCCTCATCCCTTACTTAGTTTCTTTCCTCCTAGGGCAGTGGTTCTCAGCCTGTCGGTTGCAACCTCTTGTGGAGTGCCACATATCAGATGTCTTATATACCAGATATTTATGTTATCATTTATAATAGCTGCAAAATTACAGTTTAAAAGTAACAACAAAATAATTTTATGATTAGGGGTCACCGTAATCTGAGGAACTGTTTTAAAGGGTTGTAGCATGAGGAAGGTTGAGAAAGTATAACTGCCCTAGGAAGTCAGGCATCTTTCCTAAACCTACTGTGGCTTCCAGGAAATAAGTTGCAAGCTGTATTATGAACAGCTCAGCTGTAGCTCAGACCCTTGACAGTGTGTCCATAGTTTTTAACAGAGGCTTGAATGTTGCAGTATTTCATTTCTACTTTTTGAATGTGCTAAGCACAATTAAATTAAGAATAATGACAGTGGCATTGTATTTTCTATACATTTGAGGATTTATTTACCTTGGTAAGTTTTTGGAAATAATGTGCACACATTATTTCTGAAATGAGAAGTCAATTATACATGAATAGCATAAATGACTACAGCTCAGTTTTGTTCTTTAACATACCTTACATTCATATTTAAAGTAGTTACCTTTCCCATGTTTTTAGCAACATTAAGCCCATATGACTTATGGCACCAAATATTATAGACATATAAATGATGCTGTGGTTTGTATTTATACAGTGAAAATATTTCTAATGACTAGTAAGTATATAAGCATTTTTAAATGTATTTGCTGACTTGGTTCTGAATCTCCATTGTAGCACACAGACAGCTGTGTTACAAGTTCCTTAGCTTCTTATTTGGTTTCTGACTCTCAGAAGTGAAGGTAGTGCTTCTGGGAGCTGAAAAAACCTGGAGTATACTCATCACATTATAGCCTGTGGAAGGAGGAAAGGGCTCTTTCTTTTCTCTTTCTTGTTGATAGGGAAAAAAAGATCCAATCTGAGAACATTGTAATTTTTGTTTGGTTAGTGAATGATTTTGTTTGTCTCCATTTGAACTTGTATAGATCTTTGTAGAACTAATTTATATTAAAAATCTGACACATTCCAATTGATGATGGCTAATGGAGAATCCTGATGATTGCATCAAAAAGCCATACATTCGTTAGTTTATTCTGTATGTTGTTTTTGCTAAGTCCTGTGTACATTTCATCTGATGTCCATTGCTTACCATTACATTGCAATTAATGTGTTAACCAAAATTTTCCTACTTAATAACTGCAGTTGCTCACTTCTTTCTCTCTGTGCCATAATGCCTGTCAGTTATAACAGATCCATAGGCTGTGGACTCTGCAGAATTCTATGAGAATTATTTTACCCCAATTCTTTTTCTGGTTCTCTGAGTATTCTTTTGTGATGGTACATTCTTTTGTAGTTTGCTCTTAGGTTACTAATATTACTAATAGAATTCAGTGTCCCCAATATAAACTTTGGTGCTATAAGTAAATTGCTTTTCTGAGTATATATGAATAATGTAGTTGACATAGGTTATTTCAGGATGGTTTTTTTTCTTTTTTTTTTCTTTTTTTTCAGGATGCTTTTTAAGAACATTTTTTAATAACAGTAGTTTGCTTTTGAACTCCTGGTAGATCAGGCTTAGGGATAGATAGTGTTGATCAATACAGGTAATGAAAATGTGCTATACCAATAAGGTAGCAATACACAGACAGACACATTCACTCACACACACACACACACACACACACACACACACACACACACACACACCACAGATCTTAGCTACTTATTCCCTAATGCAGTGGGTTTAAAATGGGCCTCATGAACACAGTCAGCTGGGGAGTATTTTTTCTACCCCACCCCAGCCAATGTTATACAATGTAATACAATTTCTTAATTGTATTACAGTTGATATACAGGAATTCAAAGGTTATATCTATCAGTGAGGTGCCAAATGCTGTTTACTCCATGTTTGCCTTATGTAAACTTTAAAAATCCTAGGTGTTTTAGAATAAATGGTATATAATTATTTTCTAAGTCACTTTACTGTGCAGTACCATAATTTGCTACTGTCAGTAACTTAATTACCCAGTGATCAGACTTTCCCTGTACACCCTCCTCTACTGTCCCCAGCCTTTTATTCTCGATATTTATCAGATCTCCTTTTTGACTCTACTTACAAGTGAAGAAATTATATAGTATTGTATAGTTCTTCTGTGCCTGTTATATTTCATCTAATATTAATCTCTGATTCCATTCATATTGTCGAGTTACAGGGTTCCATTGTTTTTCACAATTGAATAGTACTCCATAGGATATGAATAGTTTGCATATTAAATAGTATGCACCGTGTTTACTTTATACATTCCTCCAGCAGTTGATAGATACCAGGCTTGTTTCTTATTTTTACTATTTTGTGAACAGCTCCTTGGTGAATGTAGGAGTATAAAACATCTGTTTGATGATCTGTTTTATATATGTACCCAAGCAGGGACATTGCTCATGTGCCCATATTTAACTCTCTGAGAAACCCTAATGCTGTTGTTCATAATCACATGGTAATACACAATCCCACATTCAGTATTTGTGACTTTTCTGTACGCCTTGCTAGCATTTGTTAACATTGTGAATTATTACTATCACTCATCCTTGAGTAAGGCAGTGTTTGGGTTTTGTTTGTTATAGATTTGGGTTTCTTTGTTACTCAGTAGTATTGAGTGTCTTTTCATCTACCTGTTAGACATTGGTGTTTTGAGAAATGTCTATTTAAGTTTCTTGTCCATATCTTAATCTGTTTGATTATTTTGCTACAGTATTTTATGTTCTTTCCTGTTGTTTGGGTAACCTTAGAATTTTTTTTAAATAAAATTTGATAGTAATTTTATCAGAAAATATATTGTTTTATTGTTCAGAAATTAGAGAGCTACAATTCTCTCTGTTCAAGTTTCACACTGTGCTCCAGATCAGTTGAAAGCCTTGTCTACACTCCCTGGCCTACGTTTGACATTGCATGGTTGCGTTTTGCTTCAGAGTCACTGGGTGGAGCACTCCTAGAGTCCTGCCTTGAAGCTATGGCCACCATGCCACCAATCTCTGTCATACTCCAACCCATGGCAAGAGAAGTCCAGAATATTGGAGAGTTAGGACCACGGCCCATCCTTGCAAAGGTTCTTGCTATTTGGTAAACTTACTAGCAAAGAAAGTTCTAGGCATCAACAATGCTCCTAGATTAGAAGTCTGGTAGAGTAGGGTCTGTTTCTATGAAACTTAGAGCTGCTCAGGAAGCCCTGCTGACAGGGCACTCTGAACTGCCCAGTGCACCTTTCTGCTCAGGAAGCCCTGCTGACAGGGCACTCTGAACTGCCCAGTGCACCTTTCTGCTCAGGAAGCCCTGCTGACAGGGCACTCTGAACTGCCCAGTGCACCTTTCTGCTCAGGAAGCCCTGCTGACAGGGCACTCTGAACTGCCCAGTGCACCTTTCTGCTCAGGAAGCCCTGCTGACAGGGCACTCTGAACTGCCCAGTGCACCTTTCTGAGCAAGTGTGGTCTGTCACCACTCTGTACTTCTTTGGGTTGAGGTATTCTTGGCAGAAGACTCTTGTGCCACTGTACTGATGCCACATTTTGTTATGCATGAGTCTACACAGTCTCGGGTATACAGAACCGTTGGTGGTATAGTCGTCAGTGTTATAAGCCAAATAGTTTCATGCTGGGACAGCGCCAGTCTGTTGTGAGCACTGGCCTCCTAGCTTTGCTGCTTGGGTTTCAGAGATGGGTGAAGGAGGCTACCACTTGATACCAAGGTTAATGATACTAATTGAGTTGTACCTGAGCCTTAGCTTCAGAGATCTGTATTGTCTCCGAATGAGGGCAATACTCCTTAGGCAGCCTAAATATGACTTGCAGATGCACAGAGCTGTTCCTAGGTCATTTGTGTTCTTTTCTCATACAGGGCCTTCAGTGTCTCTTAGGTGCTTTGCCTCATGATGGGCTTGAACCTGGGCAATGAGTAGGGCAGAGCTGATATAGGAGCGGTTGAGGCCATTAGCCTTGTGACCTGATGCTGTTCTAGCAGAAAAGTCCACAAGCTCCTGGGGCTTTCTCAGCCCTAGGTCTTGCTGTGGCTTTGCTAGGACTATTGCATCTCTGTGGATCTCTTCCTCTCTAACTGAGAGGTACCTCTCTTTGTACTGGGGTTGTTGATGTTGAAGGACAAGGACGATGCAGACTTTCCTTCCTACTTCCTGTAATGCAACTAAAACCAGACTCTCTGATCCCTCACCTGTTTCCCTAACTTTGTGCTGAATGTTTGGATTTGTGATAGCTCTGTAGTTTGGTATGCTGAGGAAGGATTCACCAGAGACTGTGATTCAGCCTTTCGTCATGCTCACCTTTCAGATTCCCAGTTCTTAAAGCACATCTAGGGTAAACTCTACCAAAGCCCTTTCTTCTCTTCCTGCCTTGCATGCCTTTCCAGGTAAGTTAAGCAGACTGTTTGTGAGCTGCTCATTGCCCTGCCCTGTCCAACCATTTCCATCATATTCACACCTTCCTCATTAGCCATGACAAAAGTGTGATAGCTATTTTTTTGTAGAGTATTAAAATATCCTAAAAAATAATGCTACATTTATATTTCTCTATGATTGCTATTACCTTCTTAATTATATTCTATTTTAGTTAGCTCCAGTATGAATTTATTGAACCTTAGATATATAGAGATTTAACACTTTTTGATTGGTTGCAGCTAGCTTTTCTCAAAAACATAGGAAGATCATGTGATATCATTTTACTACATCACAGCAGGACAGAATATATTGAAGCTGTTAGAAAATAGAGAGGCCCTTCCATGGTGTAGGCTGCTATTATTAAACTAGCAGCAGTGGCGGTAACAAGTATCCAGGTGACATTTTTGTGTCAAAATAATTCTATTCATATAGGTAATACTCTCAAATATAGGAGCTGACATATATTTACCATAATGTTTAGTTTAGTTTTGTTTTTAAGTTATTACTACTTCAGAATGCACTAAAGTCCTTCACGAATTGAGAGAATTAAGTATGGAAATGAAGAGTCCTTTGAGGGTCTGGCTGATATGACTCAGTTGCTAGAGTGCTTGCCTAGCAGTCATGAAGAGGAGGATCCGGTGTCCAGCACTGCATAAACTAGGAATGGCTACTCTGGAGGTGGATCAGGAGGATCATTCAGAGTTCATGGTTATATGGGAACTTCAAAGCTAGGCCTGGTTATTTGAGATCCTGTCTTAAAAGCACACCTTCAATCCCAGCACTCAAGAGGCAGAGGCAGCACAATCTCTGAGTTACAGGCCAGCTTGGCCTTGTTCCCTAGTGAGGGAAGGGGCGGTGGTATAATGTGATTCATAATTACACAGCTACACATGTATATGCCTTCAGTATAGCTGACTTTAAAGATTCTTTGTCCTTTTTCCACAGGGATATAGCTAGTGCAATAAAGGAACTACTTGATACAGTGAATAATGTCTTCAAGAAATATCAATACCAGAACCGCAGGGTAAGATGCTTGTTGTTGTTGCTCTAGATGTTAGCTGATCTGCGGTTGTTTCCTGACCTCTATACTAAAGGGTTTGCTTGTTGGAAATTGTCTCTCTGAGTTTGTCTTCAGATGTAAACCTCCTGTGTTTATTTTAGTGAACACTCTTAAAAGACTTACCAAATATAAAGTTCATATTCATTATAGTCATTGGCCTTTAACTTAGCCTTTTGTTCTGTTCTTTTGACTTAGTTTATTTTTCTTGTCATAAATACAGGCACTTGAACACCAAAAGAAAGAATTTGTAAAGTACTCCAAAAGTTTCAGTGATACTCTGAAGACATATTTTAAAGATGGCAAGTAAGTACTGTCATTTATACTTTTCTACTAAAATTAAATGTATGTGTTTTTGTAGGACATTAAAACCATGTAAATTGTGCCAGTAAGAGGACTCCATGGGTAAGGGCTCTTGCAGCCTGGCTTGACAACCCACATTTAATTCTGAGCGCCCATTTGAGGAAGAGGAAAATTGGGGGGAGAAAGGTCAAGCCATGCAAGTGAAGCTCTTGTCTCAGGTTACTACTGAGGTCATCTAGGCAACAGAGGCAGATGCTGGGAAAGTGAGGTGCTGCTCCTCTGGTCACAACTAAAGCTCGGCTGAGAATTTGAGGCTCATGTTTTCCTGTCTCCTAATACCTTTTCTTTGATCTTTTGATGTTTTGTTTTTGCCATTTAGAGATACAAAGCCATACCCCTAAGTAGTTGTTCTCAAAATGTAGTGGCACCTCAGGGAGGTGTGGAATTGGGGCCCAATAATTTCTAAGATTTCCTCTGATCCTATCAAAGCTGCCAGTCCTTTGAGAAAGTAGTGCACAGAGGTTAATACAATAATTCTTGATCCTGTCTACATGTTAAAATCACCTTGGGTTGGGTCAGGTTTTAAAAATGTCATTACCACAGTTCCACTTTGAGAGATTTCTACCCTTGTCCTGCATAGGAACATGGTCTAGAATGTTAGGTAAATCTGAGCAGATGGCTTTGGAGTGCTGCCAGGCTAGGGATCCACTATCTTAAAGGGTTGGTAAAGTGGATTGCCACATCCTTCTGCTAAATAAGAGGTGTACTAAAGAACAGGATACTCTGAATTAAAGAAAACAAAAGCAAATGAATATTTAAGAGAACTATAGGAAAGTTGTAACTTTCCATAAAATGCATAGAGTGCTGTAGATCCAAGGAGTGTGTGTGTGTGTGCACTCAGGATTTAAACAGATGGTTGTGAGTCACCACTTTTGCAGTATGGTTTCATGTAGGCTGTTGACTGTCCTTCAGGTAATGTGCTAGAATTTGTATTGAAAAAGACTTGCTTTGTTTTCTTCTTTAGGAGACAGCCGTGGCTTTTTATTCCAGGCTGGCCTTCAACTCAGAGATATTTGCCTACATGCTGGGGTTCAAAGTGTGTGCCACCACACCTGGCTGAATAACTCATTAATAATGTATAAAATTAGTAAAATATTTTAAACAGGCACTGCAACTTAAAATATCCTTGACATTTTTTAAGATTCTATATAAAATCATACTCTTATAAAATTTATTTTAGTAATATTTTAAAATAACAATACATTGAAATAAAAATTTTAGGGTCAAATAGACAAATTAAATACTTTGATGTATATAGTTACATGTTGCATATGCAAATTCAGATTGGCTAGGGGAAATGATCCTTTGTGGCTTATTAATAAATGAAGTTCAAATAACCAAATGTATAATTTATATAATGGTATAATTTCTAATTTTAATTAATAAATCATGTATAATAAACATTGAAAAGTGGAAATTTACATTTCAGTAATCTAAAATTATTTAGGTATGGATTAGTCAAACTTACTATTTCCCCGCTCTTCAGCAGCTTTGAATTCAATTTTGTTTTGTTTAAAAATGTGCCTTGAATTTTGTACTTCTTTCTCCAAATGGAAATTGTTAGTGGAGTGTTAGTGTTAGTGGAGTGAACTAGGGAAACAAACTCTTCACTGGTTCTGCTGGGTCATTCCTAACCTGCCTTGCTGAGAAATGTCTAAGATGAAGATCCAGTCTTCAGGCCTGGTGCAGAGGGCTTGATAAGGGTACAAAATGGGACTAGCCACACGGTGAGACTAATGGCTCAGCTCTGCCCTGTGCTCTCTGGGCAGAGATCCCAGTGCTTAGTGTGTTTTAAAGTACACTTTCGGGTTTGTCGCATCTCAGATACTCAATCAGTTGGTTTTCTTTTTTCTTTTTTTCATTTTTTTAAGTTGATTTTATTGAGCTCTACATTTTTCTCTGCTCCCCTCCTTCCCCCCCCCCCAATTTTTTAAAGGCAGGCAAGGCTTTAGATAGAGTGGGTGAGATTAGAAGTGATTAACCTTTCTGTTTTTTATGCCCATTGATGCCGGATGTTATTGTGCCATTATAGATCTTGAGGTTTTTTTTATCATTCTACAGCAGACTATGTTAACTGGAGACCTCATCTGAATCCTTTGAGCATATAAAATTCTATTTTAAGAAATTTTTTAAAATTTGTATTTTATTTTACATTTGAAATCACAGCTGAAGACCAATCTGAATAAACCCTCTTTGACCAGTGATTTGCTTAGCCTGTAAATGGATGTTGGGGTAGCAACTCATCAATACCTTACTGCCAGTCAGAACCACCAGGGGGCAGTAATTCCTAGACACTACAGTTTGAAACACTAAAACATTAAATTCCAAACTGGAATGAAAGTTTAGAATACACAGTGCTAATTTGCTTCCCCCCCCCCCCATATTTCATTGCTACCATTGATATAAGACATTAACTATAATTATTTTATTTTAAAAGTAAATTTGGGTAATGGAATTAATGCTTGTTATTTTTCTTTTTAAACAGGGCAATAAATGTGTTCATAAGTGCCAACCGGCTAATTCATCAAACCAACTTGATACTTCAGACCTTCAAAACTGTGGCCTGAAAGCTGTATATGTTAAGAGATGTACTTCTCAGTGGCAGTATTAAACTGCATTTATCTGTAAATTTTAAAGTTTGACTGTATAAATTATCAGTCCCTCCTGAAGGGATCTAATCCAGGATGTTGAATGGGATTATTGCCATCTTACACCATATTTTTGTAAAATGTAGCTTAATCATAATCTCACACTGAAGATTTTGCATCACTTTTGCTATTATCATTCTTTTAAGAATTATAAGCCAAAAGAATTTACGCCTTAATGTGTCATTATATAACATTCCTTACAAGAACTGTAAATATTGGTGTTTGTTTCTGACATTTTAACTTGAAAGCGATATGCTGCAAGATAATGTATTTAACAATATTTGGTGGCAAATATTCAATAAATAGTTTACATCTGTTAAACATTTCTTTACTTGAAAAGGAAGGATGCATATATATGTGTGTATATATGAGCAGAAGACCAAGACAACTTGGTCTAATGTTAAAGATCTTCTATTGGGAGCTTACTAGCAGTTTATCAAATAATAAAGCAACAAGAATTCCTATTTTTTGTCCTTAATCACTTTGGGCAAAATGTAGTCAGTTAAAATAGTTATGTTAGTTGTTACATATAAAGAACTGGATATTTTTTCACTGTTTCTAATCTGTAGAGACTTCTGAGAAGAGAGTGCAATCTACAATGTCTTTATACTGTAATGATGCTGTCTGAACTGTGTGACATTGTAGATTTTGACTCCAAGAAATTACTTCTGGTATGCTAGGACCTAATAAGCTTTGCACATTGTCCCCAAAGTAGTCACAATTAATAAAAACTATTCCAGTAGTTGCATTGAAATTTCATCAGTGTTAATATACACCCTTTAAATATGTATAATTTGTTTCACAGCAGAGAAGTTATAAGGAAACTATGTATCTATTATTCATTTTGAGTGATTTGGGTATTCAGCTGATAAAAATAAAGGGAAAATCAGGTTTTGTTCATCTTTTATAAAGAAATTATTAAACTAAATCTGTTGACAGTATATTTTGCCTATAATACAATTTAGTTATTTTTGTTCCATTTTTAAAAAATGAATTTTTAAAAATTGTTATTGATAACATAAAACACCCTCATAAATATGTCAGTATGTGAAAGGAAGCCAACCTGAAGGCATAGATAACTAATTGAACTCTTACAGCCTATGAACATCTTCCTAATTTGATTTGTCTTTCTTCAAAAAGTACAGAATCATTAAACATCAGTAATAATCTTTAGTATTTTCATCAAAAATATCATTTATTGTTGGAAACTAAGAAGAAAGAGAAGTGTGTCGTTTGTGCAGGTGTTTCCTAGCCAGGACTGTCTTCTCCCTTTTACTTTCATTCCTTCCTAGAAGTTGCCGGCCTTGTTTTTTAAATCTTTATCTGTAGCATGTGGCTTCTGCTGCATTGAATCATATGTCCTTAAAGAGGGCCAATTCTGGGTGGCAGTCAGTTCCATAAATTCTTTGAAGCAGCTAGGTTGAGTCGATGCAGCGAGCCAGTGTCCAGGTGGCTTCTGCAGAGAGACGTGGAAAGAAACCCACTGGCCTGCTGCTTCCTGTGTCAGCTGTTGAAAATGCATGGACTTAGTTCAGTCTCTTAAGAGTTGTATAATTTAATCATCTTCCTTATAGTTGAAGAAAGAGTGAGGTGATAACAACTGTCAGCTGGGGCTGATAATTTGGTTTATATGTCCTATATGTTCTCTTCATTTATCTTTGCCCATTGCCAGAAATAGTGTAATAACCTGCTTCTCCAAACCCCTTTCTTGTTTCCTGGCTTATAAATGATAATGATGCTGCTTATTTTCACACATCCAATGCCCACCCATAGGCTTAAGCAACATACCACAGTACATCTTAGGTGTTGGGTGGCGTGATGATGGGTGAGAAGCCAATGTCTGTGCTTTTTAATATTTTTTAACTTTTCATATGGCGATAACTTCAAACTCTCAGGAAACTTTCCAGGAATATTAGTAGCAAAAAGGAAAAACTATATAGCTTTTGCTGTCTTGTCTGCTTGCCCTGCCTTGCATTGCCTCTGCTGAGGATGCTTTTGACTGTCTTACAGCCTCAGTGTTTGTTCCAGTTTGTTCCTCACTCCAGGTTTTCTTACGAGATCCAAGTTACACATCCTTGGTCAGAATATCGCTGTCATGGGGATGGGATTTGGAGTGAACACGCCTTTCACAGATGATTCTAGTTCTCCTCACCTGCTTATAATGCAGTGTATTTCTCCAATGTATAGTATAATCTCTCAGCTAACAATATCTGGGGGGTTTTTAAGTACACGCTAACATCTTGCTCGAGGGATGAACATGCATTGATGTTTCTTATTCCAGTCTGGTGTGTCTTTCCCACTCTAGCATCTTTCTACATGGACCAGTCAGCACTGCAGAGTTCCTCTCCCCATCTATTCATTCATCCAGCAATGTCTCCACCCCAATTCAAATGTCACAGATTCGCAAGCCTTTGTTGTTGTTTTCCTGGTGGTTAATATCCCATACTTTCGTACTCAAATTATTTTAAATTTGGCAGATACCCCTTCCAGCTGGCTCCTTTGCTCTGTGAATTCTCGTTTCTATTTGTATATTGATGTGTGTCACTGAAACACCCCTCCCCCAGTAATTAACCTTGCATAGAAAGTATCCCAAGAGCTGTGATCAACAATTTCTCCATAGAACCAGAAGGAAGTTACTAAAAGTTTAAACCTGGATCTTGGTTGTTTTCATTGCATCTAGTCCATTCAACAGACAAACTAGGAAATGTATGCCTACCTACATGAATTCACAACTCCAAATGCAGTTCTTTCTTGTCATCCTCTTTCTGTGTTTCGGTGTCCTTGAAACCATGGTTCTAATCACTTCTTCATCACTGAACTGTACCTTAGAGAGTCTTAGAATTATCTTATTCACCTCGCTAAACAGGAAGATTTGTTCCCTATGAACCTGTGTCGTGCAGCACACGTGAAGATAAAAGAAAAACTAGCAAGAGGCAGTTTTTTCCTTTTTTCCCAAGTCCTGAATTGAAAAGCCCATCAGACTTGATGGCAAGAATCATTACTACCTTAGCCATCCCACTGCCAACCTCCTTTGCTGTTTTCAAAATAAATTTCCAAAGTTCCAGAGAACTGTATAGTAGTAGCAGCTGAGTCTTGGAGGTGGCTCTTCTAACTCACTGTTGTTCCTCGGAGGACATACTGAACACAGTGCACTCTACGCTTTCTCCTTGTGCCCTAGGCAAAACTGTAGGAAATGACTCTGTCCCATTCTTCCCTGCTGTGCTTACAGTTAACTAGCAGGGTAAGTTCAATTATCTGAAGAGGTTTTGAATGGTATGTTGATAATCAGTTACAACATGATCATCTAATGTTATGAGTGAACAACAACATAAAAAAAGTTTGTGGCTTGGCATGGTGAAGCCTGCCTGTAATTTCAGTATTTGGGAGACTGAGGGGAAAAGATCTTGAGTTCATGTTTAGCCTGAACTACATGTTGGGGTCAAGGCCATATTAGGCAATATACAACAAAAGAAGATATAAGAAATGTGATTATGAAGTTCAGAGATGATTTCCAGTTGTCTGGTGAACTATGTAAAACACCATGATAATGATGTAACAGTATATACAGTTTGAGTAAAATTCATTATTGATTGGGCAAAGCCACCATTAGTCTGGGTGGGAAAGGATAGCAAACTACAATAGGTTACTCACTTAACAAAAATCTGCTCACATTTCTGACAGCAGGAGTCAGAAACCAGAGTTCCAATTTGGCAAAGAGAAAAGAGATAATTAGAGCAAGAGAGAAGGCTTTCCATTAGGGTAACTTAGAATAATTGAAATAATCAGCAGATACAGGAAAGGTGTATTTTGAATATAGTTTCTACACAAGACTGATGCTGAGGCCTATAACAATTAAGTGGTAAGAGTATGTTCTTACCACTGAGTCATTGACATCACAGCTGGAATGTTGCAGAGAAAGGAAGAGACCAGGGTCCCACAATGTCCATCTTTTTTAATTTATTAGATTTTTTTTTAAAAAAAATACCAATCCAAGTTCTCCCTCCCATTCCCCCACACACACCCTTCTACCCTATTCCCATCCACTCCTCAGAGAGGGTAAGACACATTGCTTTGGGGAAGGTCCAAGGCCCTCCCTACTATATCTAGGCTGAGCAAGGTATACATCCAAAGAGAATAGGTTTCCCAAAAGCTAGTACATGCAGTAGGGATAAATCCTGGTGCCACTGCCAGTGGCCCCTCAGTCTGCCCCAGCCTTGCAACTGTCAACCACATTCAGAGGGACTAGTTTGGTCCTATGCTTGTTCCTTCCCAGTCCAGCTGGAGTTGCTGAGTTCCCATTAGCTCAGGTAAACTCCCACTGACCCCATTTCCTTGCCATCTCCCATTCCCTCCAGATCCACTCCCTTTCTCCATTAGAAAAGAACATGCCAAAATTAAATACAACAAGATGAAGCAAAAACTATCATATTGAAATAAGGTGGCAACCCAACAGGACAAGTCCCACGAGCAGGCCTAAGGGTCAGAGACCTAATTGTCCCAGTCAGTTCTATAAAGATACTAAGGTAATAGCTATAATATAGATGCAGAGGACCTGGTACAGACCCAAGTAGGACATGTGCTTGCTGCTTCAGTGTCTGAGCTTGTATGCACCCTGCTTACTTGATTCAGAGGACCGTGCTCTCCCGGAATCCTCCACCCCTTCTGATCGTACACTCTTTCTGCCTCTTCCACAAGATTACCTGAGCTCTGGGGGAAGGGATTTGATAGAGACTTCCGATTTATATTCTCTCTGCATCACGTCTATCTGTGGCTCTCTGTATTAGTTCCCATCTTCTGCCAGAGGAAGCCTCTCTAATGATGACTGGAAAATTCAATGATCTATGAGTATAGCAGAATATCATTCAGAATTGTCTTGTGGGTTTATTTTGTTTTGGTTTTTAAAACCAATAGTGTTTGGTTCTACCCTAGATCTGTGAACTGTATAGTCTCTGGTTCTTGATTACTCAAATAAGTGTCAGGTGTGGGTTCCTCGTGGAACGTGCCTTAGATCAAATGAGACCTTAGTTAGCTATTCCCACAAGTTCTGTGCCACCATTGCCCTGGCATATATGCAGACAGTACAGATTGTAGGTCAAAGTTTTGGGGACCGGGTTGGTGTCCATGTTTTTCTTTTGGTAGCCTGCAGAACACCTGTCCACAATAAGAGACTAGGATTTCGGAGGTAAGGGGTTCCATGCAGGCACAAGCTCAATTTCTCCATGTTCAAGGAGTTGTGTGCCTGTTGTCCTCAACAGTGGGGCCCTGCTTCCAGTTTTCAGAGAGCAGCCTTTTGTCTTAGCAACAGCCTACACTTTCCATGGGACCTCCTTGTCCAACAACTCAATTAAATGCAACCTACTTCTGCCACTGAAATCTCTGCCTGGTACAAGAGATGGCTAGTTTTCTACATCAGATAAACAATTTAATAGACCTATAATCCCCAGGAAAATAGAAAAGCCATTTAAAGTAAAAAAAAAAAAAAGACCAATCCAGGCCACACATAACTTCAGTGCAAGAATACTCCAAAATACTTGCAAACAAAATCAAAGAGTGAATCAAAAATACATTCACTATGACCAAGTAGGCTTTATCCCAGAGATGGAGGAATGGTTCAATATATGAAAATAAGTAAATATAGCCCACCACAAAAACAAATTGTAAGGGGAAAAAAAAGACATTATCTCATTAGATGTAGAAAAGAACTAAGACAAAATCCAATACTCCTTTGTGATAAAAGTCCTGGAGAGATTAGAGGCACAAGGAACATATAGCCAATATGACATTAAATGGAGAGAAATTCAAAGCAATCCCTCTCAAATCAGGGCTAAGACAAGGTTTTCTGCTCTCTATTCAATACAGTACTTGAAGTTTTAACTAGAGCAATTATGTAACCAAAGATCCAGGGGATACAAATTAGGAAGAACTCAAATTACTGTTATTTGCAGATAATATAATAGTATAAATAAGTGACCTTAAAAATCCTCTAAAGAACATTTCAGCAAAGTGCTGGACACAAGATTTACTCACAAAACTCAGTAGCCCTCCTATATGCAAACAACAAATGGACTGAGGAAAATAAAATCATGGAAACAATACCTTCCACAGTAGCTTCAAATAAAATAAAGTATCTTGAAGAAACTTCAACCAAGCAAGGAAAGACTTATATGACAAAAACTTAAAGTCTTTGAAAAAGGAAATTGGAGAAGGTATCAGAATATGGAAAGTTCTCTTATGCTCATGAATTAATAGGATTAACATCATAAAATAGCATTCCTACCAAAAACAATTTACAGATTGAATGCAATCCCCATCAAATTTCCAACACAATTCTTTACAAATCTTGAAAAGACAATTCTCAACTTCATATGGAAACACACACACACAAAAAAAAAAAAACCCAGAGCAGCTAAAATAAAAGTGAACTGTGGAGAACCCACCATTCCTGTTTCCAAGTTTTAGTACAAAACTACAGAAATAAACACTGCATGTATTGGTATAAAAAAAGAGTCACGCTTGTCAATGGTCAAAGACACAGACGTAAATCCAGACACTTATGGATACCTGATTTCTGATAAAGAAGCAAAAAATACACACTGGAAAAGAAAAAGCATTTTCAGCAAATGGTGCTGGTCAAATTGGATGTCTGCAAGTAGAAGAATGCGAACAGATCCATATTTATCACCCTGGACAAAACTTTCCAGGCGAATCAAAGACCTCAACATAAAACCAGACACACTGAAACTGACAGAAAAAAAGTGGCAAATAGCCTTGAAGGCACTGTCTCAGGAGATGACTTTCTGAACAAAACTCTGATAGCCCAGGCACTAAGATCAACATTAAATGGGACCTAAGGAAACCAAAAATCTGTAAAGCAAAGGACGCCATCAACTGGACACAAGGATAGCCTACAGAATGTGCTAGAAGACATTTTTTCTTATTAATTCCACATTCAATAGTGGACTAATTTCCAAAATATATAAAGAATCTATTGCGGGGCATTTTGGATTCAAAGTGCAGCAAAGAGAGAGTCAGATAAAAATCTTTTGCCATCTTTTTTCAAAAGAGTATTAATGGCATTACTATGGCTTGTTGACATCTTACACTTACTTCCTTAAAGCCCCTCCCAGGTACATTATGTGCAAGGGGTAAGGTTTCAAAACCAGTCTTAGGTAGACTCAGTTTGGTTCGCAGAACTGAAGATGCTGCCTGCCATGATGGTGAATTTCAGAATTCTTGCAGGATAAGTATGGTACTAATAAAGACTTGTGCCCCTGAAAACACCAAGCAAAGTAAGTGGTGTTGACCATATTGGGAAATTACCATGTGATCCCCACCGCTTCACAAAGAGTGACAGTGTGAGAACCAGGAAAGACCAGCCAAACGTAGCACTGAGTATAGATTGATGAGTTCTCTAGAACAGAAGATGGCAGTCAGAAAGACCAAACCTAACAACAGCTGAAAATGAAAAAGTGAAGGTCACATACTGATAGTTAACTCCTGCACACCACCCCAATACAAAAGTAACCCCACCTAGATACAAAGACTTTCCAATTGATGTGTTTTTCTGGGGCGTATTTGGAAATGGATGTTACATTGTAAACTGTGTTTTCCCTAGTCCCTCTGTAGACTGGATCACTACTCTGTTTTATACCCAACAGATGTTCTTATATAAATCATAACTTACCAGGCTTCAGATTTATCTCTCCAAAATTTAGAAGCAAATCTTCACTCCCAACTGTTAGCCATTCCTCTTCCTCATATCCTTTTTAAAAAATTATATTTGTGAGCATAAGAATACTGTATTTCTTTACAATACTTTCAAACACGTGCACCCTTGTATGTTGCTCATTCCTGCCCATTCCCCTCCCTTACTCTGTATGCTGGCTTCACCTGGTCCACTCCCTGCCCCCATACAGATCTTTCTGTTTTAGAGAAACTACCTCAATAGTGTCTTCACTTCTTTCTATTCATTCTGCCCTCTCGGAGAAGATGGGCTGTCGGGAGCAGCGGGACCGTTCTGCCAGGCTGATCCAGAGAAAACAGCCATATATTATGCAGTCTCATTTGCACATTTATAAGACTGAGGCAGGTGTGTTAATAATGGAAACTGACAACTCTGCAAGGCATGCCGACAAGCTGGAGACCTCAAGTGGGCTCCATCTATAGCTAAACATCTCAGGCCCGGGAGAGGCTGTGCTTTAATTTGTGTCCAAAGACTTGCCCAAGACTCAAAACGAACCAAAGTCTCAGCCCAATCCATTGTCGTGTTCAAAATTATGAGAACGAGCATGTGCCGGCACTCAGTGGAGGGACAGTTCTTTCCTTTCACGGCAGTTTAACAGGACAGGTTGGGCCCACACTAATTATGCAGACAGCCTGCTATCTTCAGTCTACTGAACAGAAGTTAGATCTCATATGGGCACAGAAACACCACGAATTATTGGGACACCCTGTGAAATAGTTGACATATGTACTTATTAGTTGTTTGTCATCTTGACACAAGCTAGAGTCACCTAAGAAGAGATCTCAATTGAAAAACTGCCCCCAATGGATTGCCCTGTAGGCAAGTCTGGGTGGGCATTTTCTTGTTAAATAATTGAAATAGGAAGGGCCAACTCACTGTGGGTGGTGCCATCTTTGGGCTGGTCTGACAAAGCAAGCTACAGAAGTCATTAAGCAACATTCCTTCATGGTCTCTGCTTCAGTTTCTGTCTCCAGGTTCCTGCCCTGAATTCCTGCCTTAGGTTTTCTCAACAATGGAGGAGAATCAGTGGTCTCAATTTCCAATAAAAAGAAATAGGCTAACAGAATAGACATGAAAACAGGATCCATCAATCTGCTGCATACAGGAAACACATTCCAAAACTAAAGATAGATATTACCTCACAATGAAGGGTTAGAAAAAGATTTTCCAAGCAAATAGACCTCAGAAGCTAATGTAGCTATTATAATACCTAACAAAATAGACTTCAAACTAAAATTAATCAAAAGAGATAGAGAAGGACATTTCATACTTATCAAAGGGAAAAAAATCCACTGAGAAGACTTTACAATTCTTAAACATCTATACTCCAAATTCTGAGCAGCCACATTTGTA
Organism: Microtus pennsylvanicus; assembly: GCF_037038515.1. Taxonomy (NCBI): domain Eukaryota; kingdom Metazoa; phylum Chordata; class Mammalia; order Rodentia; family Cricetidae; genus Microtus; species Microtus pennsylvanicus. The sequence continues at coordinate 40,978,712 of NC_134594.1, read as the reverse complement.
AAAGAAACATTACTAAAGCTTAAATCACTTATCAAACGTCTCGCATCTATTGTGGGTGACTTCAATACCCCACGCTCACAAATGGACAGTCATTGAGTCAAACACTGAACAGAGAAATAAGGGATCTAATAGGCATTATGGCACAAATGGACCCAACAGATAGCTACAGAATATTCCAGACAAAGAACATACCTTCCAGCACCTAATGGAACATCCTCCAAAAACTGACCATATTCTCAATCACAAAGAAATTCTCAACAGAGAGAAAAAATTTAAAATAACTCTCTGTAGCTTATCAGACCGTTATGGATTAAAGCAGAATTAGAATAACAGCAGAAACACCGGAAAATCTACAAAATCCTAGAAACTGAACAACTCTTAACTAGTCACCATTGGTTCAAAAAAGAAACAAAGAAATTAAAGACTTCCTAGAATTCAAAGAAAATGAATGCACAACACACTCAAACTTATGAAACACTATGGAAGCTGTGCTAAGTGTTGAATGCCTTCGTAAAGAAAGTGGAGCGATCTCATACCAGCAACTGAATAACAGACAACTTTAAAATAAATCTTCCTGTGTGTAATCTGTACGATGAGTTAATTAGAGTTTTAATGTCTAGTTTCTTCAATGAGGTTACCCTCACTCCCCTCAGCTGCAATGACTATGGGCCATAGCCTCAAAATTTAATTTCTCTACTTTATTAATTAAAAAATGTAAAGCCCTAGAAGAAATTGTATACAACAGAAGAATAGTCTGATATACATATGTGCAAATTATTAATATTTTGCCATCTATTACTATTGGATTTGCTGAAATTATTTTACGTATCACAACCTTTATTCTAAAACATTACAATACTTGTGTGTGTGTTTCCCATTCTTAGCCTAGTCCTCTCCATACCCTTTAAGCAGTCAACCCAGACTCTCAAACTGGGATTACCAGCTACATGTCTTCAGTCTTAAGCTTTCTTCAAGTTTTTGTATCACTGACTTTCTCAAAGACAAAGAATGTTTTATGGAGTCCCATCTGTCTTTTTATCAGTTCATGTTTAGTTTCCATTATATATATTTTTTATTATCATTAATTATCTCATACACATTAACAATGGATTTTGATCCTGTCCATCACCCACTTCCCTTTCAACACCTCCAAAGCCTGCCTCCTACCACACCGTATCAAAGTTCAGTTATATTTTTCATAAACCATTGAATTTGTTCAGTGGATCATTACGTGCATGGGTCTAGAGCCGCCCACTGGAGTTTGAAAAAAAAAAACCAGCAGGGGCCACTTCCCTGAAGAAAACTGACTCTTTCCTAACTTAAAAACCTTCAGATCCTTAGCTAGGCGTAGGGATTTGTGAGCCCCTCCCTGTATATGCTGGGACTTAGAATGGCCTGTGCAGATCTTATATTATATATTATGACTCATGGATTCAGTGGTCCTATCACGTCCAAAAGACACTGTCTTGCAGCACTCCTCTTACATTTTCCCCTTCTCAGTTAAGTGTTACCCCAGTTAATGAGGATGTGACGTTAGGTAACTCCATGTGCATCACATTAGAAGACATATAATGTCAGTTTACCTCATCATTAGTGGTGTTAACTTTGGTAACTCCTGTTAGTGCAACGCACTGCCTCTGCTGGAATTGTAAGCAGTCTGTTGGGGAGCTACTTTGAGGTGATACAAATATTTTATTTCCTGAGAAAACGTCATCATCCATTGATAACCATCCTTTTCCTGGTTCAATGATTACTAGAGGCGGTTGTGAAATAGTGACTTCCTAACTCAATACTTTCCTCTAATAAAATGCTCACAGAAACCAAAGCAAGGGGTACAGCTCTGAGATGCAGTGCTTGTTTATAAGAGAGTGTACTTTGTTCTTGAGGCATGCATGGTAGAGCGGTTAGGCTAAGGCCATAGTATCTGTTTTATTCTTCTGTTCTTTTTTACATAGAAAAGATCGTTTCCTCAGCTTGACCTTCTTTCTTCTAGTGTTGATCTAGCTACCTAATCATCATTGGAGTGCTGCCATAGGGAAAACTCACTCAATGTATCTTCTTTTCTTAATCTTGCAACTGCAGGCTAAGCGCCCCTGTGTACTCCTCCTTGGACAGAACCTCACTGTGTTCTTGTAAAAATGTACAGCAATTCCTAGCTTATCTCACTTGATAGACTGTACCTCTCATGCAAGCAAAGGTCAGCTTATCCTAATGAATGTTCAATCAATGCCTAAGGAAGTGAGTGGCTGATGATAATCAAATAATCAAATGCATGCAAATTGCGTTCCTCTGAGAGAATCCATATACTACATACAAGCAAGTGCTAAAATCCCACCGTTCTTCCAACACTAGAAGCAGGTAGTGCGGCTGACATAGCAGATGTTTGAGTGACAGATTCATGCTTGGCGTATGTTATGATCTCATCCACCATCTTTAAAATGTCCTGGTGCTGAAAAGTTATATTTTCTTTATGCTTCAGGGGTGCATGCAATGCCATTGCATGGAACATAGTGGCTTTTTGTATCAGACAGAGCTTATTACATTCCTGAGCTTCCTCCTCCAAGATTTATAATGTAAGTGTTTGTAGGAACCTTAGTGATCCTGCGATTTTATTCTTTCATTTTCAACAAGAAGATTCTGATGCTAGAAATATTAAGTGATTCCCTCAAGGTCCTGCAGTTGGTTACTGTCAGATCTGTGTATTTCTCACGTAATTAAAGAGCTACCTAGTCTTCCTAAAATTAATATCCCACTTGGTAAGTCTATAAGGAACATATCTCCCCTTCTAAATTTTATCGAAAGATGGATGAGTTTCCTGCAGCACTAACTGCCGCCCCCATCTGCAGTGGAGATGAAAATGTCATTAGCTCTCCAGTCTTTGGCTCTGAACATGGATATCTCCCTACCTAACTCCGGATTGTATTTTGAAGGTTTTCCCCCAAAGAATCTCATATTTCTTCAGACAGGGTGAATAGTTTATCTTGAAAAGTAGACAGCTAAAATGCATTGAATAATTGAGATGCATTTTCTGTGGCAGCATTTGGCTGAAGCAGTGATTGCAAAGCACCATCTGCATTTCCGAAGATGACTTCCCTGGGTACACTCCCAACAATTTGTTTTCAGGTGGGTTTCCAATATTAATTTTACAGTTGCTGTTGCGGCTGTGAAGAAATAGAGCCCTGATCTTCTGGGCATTTAATTAGAAGCACTATGTTCAGGAGCACCATGTGCTGGGGGAAGTGTTTATTGTGGTGGTTTTTCCCTCCTGAGACTGTAACTTTCAATCTTTTAAAGTGCAGTTTGCTTCAGAACTTTGATTTTTTTTACAAGTTTTGAATTCCATGTTATTACCCCCTTCTTTTCTCTTGTACACAGAATTTCTTGCCATAAACAAAGGTGAAATGGCTGCATTTTTCACATGAGTATGAGCTGATGTGATTTTCTCTCTTCTTTGTTTTTATAGTAAGTGGAGAGGAAAAGAAGAAAACAGAGGACATAAAACAAAGGATATGAAATAGATTTAAAGATATATTTAATGGCAATTTACTGCTTTTTCTATAACATTTTATACTAAATTTTTCATTCAGCAAATAACCATTCTGCTTGTGTGTGTATATACATGCTTGTATATGGTGTGTGTTTATGTTTTTCTATCTGTCCCTATCTATAAAATGTATCATTTCTATTTCAGCATGTTTTCATTTAAGTCTACTCAATATAGTGAGCCCTTGTGGAATTAGAACGCACTTCCAATATAGAATGAAATTTGTAATTATAAATATGAAAGAATATCTGATTTGGGTGATTTGTGTATTCCAGGAGTCCAACAGAGTTACACTCAATTTCACTATAGTTATGATATACTAAATATCTTGTTCTTAAAAATTTTAGACAGGGAAAAAAGAATGTAAGAGCCAAATCCCAGGGAAGAGGTCTATGAACAACTGTCTTATGGGTATGGCATGGCCAGGGTGCTCAATAACTTCCTGCAGCTGTGGTTGCCTGCATAGACCTTGTATAAAACTGCACCAGGAAACAGTTGTTGATGGGGGAAAGGCTTATGGGGCTACATCCCACCTAGGGAAGCTACTAGCAATCCAGGGCTGCTGCAGAAGAGGAAAATCATTGTCTTCAGTTCTGTAGCTCCTGGTGAGTTAGTGATGCATGCTCCAGTGGACGGTTTCACACAAATGCCACATGAGAGACTCGGGTGAAATCCAATAGCTTACAAAGCAAAAGCAAAAACAAAATGAAAAGACATAAAAGTGGGATGGGTTCTTTGCTGGAAAATGGTTGGGGATTGGTGTTGTGAGAGAGAGATAGGAGAGATTAGAGGGATGAGTGTGCCTGGACTGTATTATATGCCAAAGAATAAATCAGCTTTTAAAAATTATTCCTTAGTACCAAGCAGACCATATCTTAGTAAAAAGTGCTGTAATGGCCATTAGCTCTGCCTAATGTTAAAGATGAAGATGATTTTACAAAATGATGAGTCCTTTCACCCCCATACCTCTCATCATTGAATTTCATGACTAATATTGAAATATTGATATGGCATATCTCTCCAGGATAGCTTTAGACATTAGACCTTCCTAGAAGCAATAAAAGTGGTTACAGAATCACAGTGTAGACATGGCATCCCTGATGTGACTAAATTAGTTGCATTCTGGCATGCAATTGCAATGTTCCAGTCCTCTACAAAATCCTATCGCATCTCCGCAAGGTCTCAGAACGATGCCTTTTCTATGCTGTCGTTAACTTAGGTGCCTAGCGTGTTTAGAGTATACATTTCAATTTTCACTATAATTTTCCATTTAAGCTGAGAAAATGGTTCTGTGCGTTAAACAGTATTACTGTCCTCATTTTCTTCAACCTGCCTGTGATTATAGGATTGAAAGTAAGAGCTAAGACTTGAGCGTGACCTGACTCTGAATTCTATGCACCTTCTCTTGCATTGTCCAGCATCTACTTTCATGTTTCCTTACTTTTTGTACATCTTAGCTCCTAAACAGGAAGGGAATTTGCTGTAACTTTTAACAGGTTACTCTTTCTGGGGATTTAGAGAAGGAAGTACATGTACAAGTCTAGTTTGGGATTCCATCTTGTCCTGGTGTTTCTTTGTTATATGGCTCATATCTATGTGTGCCTCAGGTTCTTCATTAAAATCTAGTCGCAGTTATACTGCACAAAGCACAGGGCTTACAAGAGAACAGAATGTGTTATCTATGGAATGCTCTTAGTATTGACAGCACTGGTTCTAGTATGGCACGCAATTTGAGGTTTTGTGGACTGGGATGGCAAAAAGATAAAACACTAAGTATCTTGCAAAGATATCATTGGGCTTACCCCTCAACTTTCTGAGAATGTGGTACGAATCCTTCTGGAGGCGTGTATTTAAATTCTGTCAAGAAGACAGAATCTATGCACAGTCAAGACCAACCATCAAAAGGACAGACTCTCAAATATTGTTTGCCTTTTTATAAGATTATGACTCTTTTTATGACTCAGTGAGATCTGTTTGCAGGAGCCCTTGTAGATTAGTAACTCGTAGGTAGTTTTGCTTTTGCTCATGCTGTTCAAGAATTAGCACACATCACTGTGCTATTGATCAGCTTTTGGAAGGGCATTGTAAGGACACAGGCATTCCTGAGGTAAAGTCTTGTTCTCAAGGTGTTACTCTAGTAGGAAGGAAAGACACAGACAGATATGCTATGATACAGAAAAGCACAATTATGGCTAAATTACAAAAGCAAAAGGAAATTCTGTGTTTGCAGAATAGACAGAACAATTAATTGTACCTGGAAGATGATGAGAAAAGGAGTAAGAAACTAATTTTTACCCAGGGCTAAAAAGATGCTGAAGTTAACCTTGTGGTCCACCCCAGGATCTGGGAAGAAGCTGGTTTTAATTGTTTGGTCAGTGGGACCATGTTGGGAAGGCATTCAGGAGACAATAGGATAGTGGCCTTATACCTCTCTCCTCTTCTGACTCAGAGAAGCTGCAGCTTTGACTTGGTATGGTTTCCAATGAGGAGACAGAAAGAGAATTCTAAGTGAGAGTAAAGAAAGTCAGATGTAACTCCAGTTCAATAAAAGGGGCAACAAAGGGCAAGAAAGATAGAGGGACAGAAATTCACCTCACGGCCGAGTAATTGCGGGAGGGGAAAAGCAAAGGGATTTGGGTATGGGCTGGAGTGTAGGGATAAAGCCACAGATGGGCTATCTGCTGAGTAGAAAAAGTCATTAAGACCCAAGATTGCAAAGGAAGTAAAGACAGGTGGGTGTGTTGGCCCGTTTGACCCTTGGATGCTCTACTGTGCTGATGGAAATTGGCCTATCCCTAAAGGAGAAGTGAACTTTAATTAATTTATAAGTCTTTTGCCTTAGCTTTATATCAATGCTGGGCACATAGACTTCATCCTGATTTTCCTTATAGAACTGTAATTGATTCACAGAAGATGGCAAAGGAGGTCAAGTTCAACCATCAAGAGCCTGGTTATGGATTTTACAGGACTACGAAAATGTAACCTGAAAATTACCCATATGACCATAATGAATATTAGATCTATTAAGACTTTATTATCAAGAATGATTTCTGTTGCCATAATTTTCCAGAAAGGCAACTGTGTGAATTGATTAGTTCCTAGCACAATTAGTTGCTCATTACACATTCCTGTCTCACTAATGAGAACATTTACAGATACATCTTTATGGAAGCTAAGTAGGCCAGGCAGCTTAATGGTCTTAGAATAATCAGGGAATTTTGCATTATCATCAGTAGGACACCTGCCTCTTTCAATGCGGCTTTATAGATGCCTTTTCTATTCCCTCTTCCTCCCTTACTAGTGTATGTTACTGAACAAAGCTCAACTTTATAGAATATCACTAGAAAATATTTTGCAAACACACATGGGACTGATCTAACTGAAACAAACCACTGTAACTTATCCAATAAAATGGTAAGAAGGCAAAATTTGTCCCTATGTAAGAGAACTTAGCAGCATACATGATTGTAGTCTTAAAAATGCTTTTCTAATTTGTAATGGAGCCTAATCCAGGAAAGACAGGTGTTGTTGCTGAGGGGATGATTCCATTAATCAAATGCTTGCTTTACAAGCCTGAGGACTCATGTGTGACCCTCAGAACCTACACACAAACTGGGCATGGTGGCACAGTCTTGCCATTTCAGCAGTGGATAGATGGAGCCAAGAAACAGAAAGATCCCTAGATCATGCTGGTCAACTAGATAACCCTGTTTGGGAATACCAACCCAAGGAGAGATTCTGACATAATAAAACAAAAGGAAAGAAATAGGTGGCGGGCAGTTGATGTAGGACCCTTAAATATCCCTTTGTTTCTACATGTGCACACATACATGTACACCCACACAAATATGAACATTCACAAACACACAAATAAGAGATAAACTTGTAAGCTCTTCCATCTGCCCTTCTGCATCTATGATACATTATCTATAATCTGTAATACCATCTTTTCTCTGCACCTATGTTCAGAGTCTTTCTGAACATAGCACTGTAAGCAGCAAGAGGTTAGATTTGTTTTGAAAGACAAGTTAGACAGATAATTGCTGCATTAAACTGTAAGCCTCACAAAATCAGACACTAAGTCCAAATAATTCTTATAGATTTTTGAACATATAATAGTTATGTGAGTGAGTAGATAGATGCAAGAGTGAAATTGTGTTGTTTTTCTTTTAGTAAGCTGTCAGCGAATGCTTGCAGAAAGTCTCCTCTGTGCTGTGGGAGAGGCTCTCAGCATCACCATGCACTGTGGAGCCCCTAGACGCTTGGAACAGGATCAGAACTCAAGGAAGTCTTTCTGCCAGGTTCTCATTTCAACAAGATGAAAATAAGGTGCAAAATGACCACCTGAGTCACGAGGATTGATGCGGGAAAGCCCCTCTGCTGTGGTCCACATCTTACTTCTCCATATTGTTGCACCGCTCACAAGATGGGAATAATGATAGTACATGCTTCGTAAAGTGGTTTGGAGTCCAAATAAATGAAGGAACAGAAATTTCCAAGTGTAGTTCCTGGAAAATGGAACATGACAACTACCCCCTCCAAAAAAAGTTGCAAACAACACTAAAAACACCAAAACAAAAACAGAACACCATCAAACAAGCACCAGTTACTTCCTCCTCTCCCCCTTTCTCCTTTCCATGTTTATTAGCTGAACTGGGGGTGGTACAGATAGATATAGTGATGCTGTTAAACTACCACTGTATTTTAAGTGATGATATTTGTTTCCCTTCCTTTTCCAGTTTTAATGAGCTGAAACCTTTCCTGAGTTATCCTTACAATGTGTACATAAAGATTATGACAAAGTGACTATAAGGAGCAGACCTTTATTAAATAAAAATAAGACATTTTGTGAGCGGAAAGTATAAAGTTATTTAATGTCAGGTTCTCTTTTTTGGCTAACTCTATAAACAGGCTTCACAGAAAATACATTTTTCAAAGTTGTCTTTAAATATTAGAGGGTGTACCTTAACTTAAAAAGAGTAATGTGAGTTATTCTTCTAAAACATAACTTAAAGACAACTTTAAACATTAAAACCTTCAAGTCAGTCATTGGTCAGGCACAGGGAGGAAAAGGGAAAGTCAGTTGGCTTGATATTGGTTGCCAGGAAACACACAAAAGCACCAGGATAGAGCAAACAAACAACTTCACATTAGCTGGGGAGGTGGCCTTTGGAGGCATGCACACCACCAGGTGAAGGGAAAAATGATTTTGTTCCAATATTTTGCTTCATAATTATATAGTTGGAACTTTCATTTAAAATTCTTTTCTAAGTTGGGCTCCTCTCCAAAGGAGCCGATTGAAGGAACCAACAGCAACAAAAGAAATAAACACAGAGTTTTAGGATGCTGAGAAAGGGTGAAGTTATTCGGAGTCATCCTGATGCTGCACTTGAGTTAAACATGGGGCCACAGGTGGAGCCAACATGCCTTGAGAAGACAGAGGACATTTGTGTGAGTGAAGACTACAGCCTCCTTGAAAACCAGCTCCGTGTGGAGGATTTTGTGAAGATACAACAGGTCTTTGAGGTGAGTGTTTATCCGACTGACCAGAGGATGTGGGCTGTTCACAAGGGACAATACTATGAAACACGCACTTTTGGTTAAAAATACTGGAATAGCATGTCTGAGAGGTAACTGAGTTAACAGTATCAGTAACGTATAAAGACCTGAATCTGATACCTATCACCCATGTGACAAGCTAGATGTACAGGCACTCACTCATAATCTCAGTGCTGGGGAAGTGGAAGCAAAGAGTTCTCTGGGCTTCACTGACCATCCATCCTGCAGAGTCAGTGAGCCAGCCATTTCCAGGGAGAGCCCCATCTCAAAATACATCATGGTTGTTCCCTCTGATGCTTGAGACTGATTCCACACATTTGCATGCATGCACACACACACACACACACACACACACACACGTTTTAATATATTTAATAGTCAAAGCAGGGACTTGAGAATGGTCAGGAGCTCAGGCTTAACATCAAGTCCTTGCAGAATTATCTTTCAGTTCTCTGGGACAAAAACTAAAAATTAATTTGAATTTGATGCACAAAAATATCATCACTATCAAAGAGTACAATGTATTATTGTATTTTTCTTAGAAATTAATACATTTTGCCAGAAAGTAAAACTTATGAATATGAACAGGCAAAGTCAGATGATTAAATTAATCCCCTGGTAAATAAATGCCCTTCCAATCATTAAGAAAGTCATAAGAATGAGGAAAATGCAAATACATGTATCCAGTTTGTGAAGATTCTTTTCTGCCACCCTCTGAGTGACACAGCCCCCTTTAAACCCGATATGGGTACTGTGTTGGTCTGCAAATCTATGACAAGAGACCTACTTTCCAGGCCTCGTGTTCTCCTCTGGATAATGCCAGTCAAAGCAAACTGAGGATTTTGTTCTCATTCTATGTAGAAAATAAAACATATGATAACCACGACTGAATAATTTCCTCCTCCTTATCTTAGCTAATTAATTTGGAATTCTGCAACTATATATATGAATAGCATACTTCAAAGTGAAATTTAAGTTTCCAGTGCAGGTAGGAATACTGTCATTCAGTGCTGCGGAATTTAGACAGACATAAACTTGTATACTTTCTGCTTAATTACACTTGCTAAGATGTGACCTCAGGCCCCCATGAACTCTTCTCTGGGGGTGCTTGAAATGTCTGTATTAATTGGAAGCAGACATATAATGCTTTGGAATTCAGTCTTAAAGCTAATAAAACATGAAATCTAGCAATTATACTGAACTATAATTGGCATCTATTTTTAACCTTTACCTATCACAAAGTGATATCCAGATGTGGTAGCTGGAGAGATGGCTTAATAGTCAAGAGTGCTTTGTAAAGTTCTATCAGAGGACCTGAGTTCAGGTACATGTCAGGCAGCTCATATCCTACTGTGACTCTAGCTCCAGAAGCATTAATGCCTCTGACCCCTGTGGGCGGGCACACACACACACACACACACACACACACACACACACACACACACACAGAGAGAGAGAGAGAGAGAGAGAGAGAGAGAGAGAGAGAGAGAGAGAGAGAGAATGAATTATAAAAAGACATTTGCTGTGGAAAATCTACTTGCATTGCTTTATATAATAATTCAGATTCTACACATATAAATACCAATTATTCCTGGGTAACAAAAATCGATCATATTTAGAAACAATGCCTAAAACCGGACTCTCTGAACATAGCGGACAATGAGGACTACTGAGAACTCAAGAACAATGGCAATGGGTTTCTGATCCTACTGCACGCACTGGCTTTGTGGGAGCCTAGGCAGTTTGGATGCTCAACTTACTAGACCTGGATGGAGGTGGGGGTTCCTTGGACATCCCACAAGACAGGGAACCCTGATTGCTTTTCGGGCTGGGGGGAGACTTAATTGGGGGAGGGGGAGGGAAATGGGAGGCGGTGGCGGGGAAGAGACAGAAATCTTTAATAAATAAATAAATTAAAAAAAAACAATGAACATACTGCTTTTCATTATTTTAATCTTTATGTGTTTGCTATTCATCTAATCCATTTGTCTGAGAGATTTCAATGTGTCTCATGCCCACTGCCCCAGATAAATTTGGCATGTTTTGAGAGTCACTGCAAACATTTTGACAGCTTGAGGACAATCAAGAATATATAACAGTGGATTATGATAGCTTTGGCTCCAGAATGAACAGAAATGTGGCAGTTTTGTTTTGATGCTGAGAACACAAAGGGTTTGAACGCTGGGGTTTCAAGATGAAGAAACAAGAGTGAGTGAATGTAACCAAAAGGGAAAGAAGATGCGGTTCCAAGCTCCCGCAATCCTTGATAATCTATTATAGTTTACCCTTTAAAATGTGCAGGAAAAGACACACACGCATGCACACACAAATAATAAATAAAACTTTAAAAATGAAACAGAAAGAAAGAAAAGTATAACTTGTTGTCTTTAGATTGGCAGTGCGGTTCTGAGGAAACACATGAGCCTGGGCACATGAGTTTGATCCCTAGCACCTGGACAACAGCTGGGCACAGCAAAGCACAGCTTTAATACCCAGCGCTGGGGAAATGGAAACAGGGCTTCCCTGGCCAGCCGTTCTAGTTGAATAAGTGTTTCAGGTTCAGTGATATACCCTGTCTTAGGAAGCAAGGTGGAACACTGTTGAGGAAAACATTGGATCTCTGGCCTTTACATGCAAGGGCACAAAGGTGCACGAGCAACTGAAAACACACACACACACATGAATATGTATTAAGGCTGTATAAATGGGCATTACACATTTTACATCAATCTCTACATGAAATATCCTACACCATATTATTATTTAGTTGTTGTAGTAACATTCAGGAACAAAGTGAATCCTTATGCCCATTATACATTGAGTTAAAATTATCACATTATACATGAGTTAAAATTATCACAGTGTCTGAGAGTCACAAATCAAACCTGCTGGGCAGTTTTGCCACTTACAATGTTACTATGAAAACCAGTATCACTGAGTCTCATTTTCCTTTAATCTAACATGGAGAAATAGGAGTTTTGTTAAAAGTAAGCGGGGTATAATTACTAAGACCAGTGTTTGACTCGCAGGAGAAGTTCTCAATGAACACAAGCTGTCATACATTTGATCAGTGGAGACTGAGCCACATAACATCTAACATGGTCTTGATTCTAGCTCAGGTTTCCTAAAGAAAGTTATGTTTCCAATGACACACCATAATTTTCCTGTATTCTTCTCGTTTGTGATATGAAGCGAGAGTTACTCAGGCGAATCTTCACAGAGAGTACAAAGGCATCATTTCCTCTTATTCCACATTTCTATGTGCAGACAAAGGGTTTTAATTGATGTCTTGATCCTTTTTGGAGAAAAGAAGGTGAAGGGCTAGAGGGACTACAAGGGAACTGAAGGTTTCATTTTCTTTCAAGTGATGGTGTCAAAGGGCCACGCAGCTGGACGGGAGTGGCGCAGTGATTATTCATAGAACTGGGAAATGCGACCATTCCAACCTTCCTGCAGAGCTTCCAAAGCTTAGAGAAATGACACAGTCTCTAGCTTCTTATATTATTCTGATAGCAACCATATTTTACATTTTCTTTAGAATTTCAGAAGTCAGCCATTGCGTGAGAAGGAGTGGCTGTGGCTGCTCGTTCTATAGGAATGGTGAGAGGTGGAGATTATAGTCCAAGGGAAATGAGATTTTTTTTTTTGAAGCGCCCATGCAAGGTGCCCAAACAGTTCTTTCCTCCCACTCTCTATCGTGTACCTTGATGTGTCAGTAACTTCTCCCTCTGCTCATGGCTGCTCCATCATTGGTTTGGTTTGGTGCCACAGTTTATCCAGCAAACTTGGCTCCCTGGTCTGAGTTCTGAGTTCCTTCTCTCAGCAGCCATGTTTACTTCATCCCTTGGCTCATGCATTCTGGTTCTGGCTTGGTTCTGCCCTACCTATTGTATTCTATTATTTGCCCATGCATGCCCTGCAAAATTTTTAGTGTTATTTTCCTTTGTTTTGCATATGTGTATATATGTATGTGTCTGCAGGGGGCAAATGTGTGGGCAGGTATGTATGTATGTATATGGTTGCATTTAGAGGCCAAGGGACAAGTTTGGCTCCCACCCCTTAGTCATTATCAATTTGTTTTTTTTTACAGTTTCCCATCGCCCTGGTGCTATGCTGGCTTGCCAGTGAGTCTCGAGGATCCACAAGCCCAATAAAAGTTTCTTTTGAGATGGCGCGATAGAGAATTCAATTTAAATAAGATAAGGCCTTCACTCAAAGCAAGCCCATTAAGTTGAGATTGTGTAGGCTCTGCGCTCTTCTAACTATAAGTCAATGCAAAATCAACAAATAAAAATCTCCTACGATGAAATCACTGCAGGGAAAAGCTTGATGAAAAAAAAAAGATAAGAATAACCCATAACATTTTTATTAGTTTTTTTTTTCTAAAGGCATCCCAGTGGACTTGTGCGAGGGAAATGGGCAAAGCTTATTCTGTAACTCTATTATGTGGCTCAAAGTTCATTCAGTAGCCACAATCAATTAGCACCTGCTGAACAAAAGCAGCAGGCCAGACACTTTCTTCCCCAGCTCCCTTAGTGGAATCCAACACTTAGTTTTGATGGAAGCAGAAAATGAGGCCAGCTCTGTAGGTCCTGCTCCTCAGCACCAAGGCAGTAATGTCTGAACAAACTCAACACTCCTACAGCTGGAAATCACCACTGAAGTTAGCAGAGGGATTCTTGGACAATTTTGTCTGACTTGTTAAGATTTATGGGCAATGTTAGAAACTAGTGTCATCACCAAAGAGTCAGTGCTGTGATCTGGTTGTGTTGCACAACAAATGACCTTTTTGATATGTTCTTGAACTTGGTTTGCAAGTATTTTCATGAGCACTTTTGTTTATCTATGTTCATAAGGGAAACTGTTCTATAGATCTCCTTCTTGTTGAGTCTTTATGTGGTTTCGGTATCAGAATAACTGTGGCCTCATATCAATATTGTTAATTAGGTAATCTTCCTTCTTTTTGTACTTTGTGGAATAACTCCCTGTCACTAGGAGTTATATGTGGGAGGTTCTTCCATCTATGTGTTGCATTTATTGGTTAATGAATAAAGAACTGCTTTGAGCCTATGGTAGGGAAGAACAGAACTAGGCGGGAAAATTAGGTTGTATGCTGGGAGAAAGAAGGGTGGGTTGTATGCTGGGAGAAAGAAGGGCAGAACCAGAGATGCCATGGAGCTGCTGGAGACAGATGCTGGGAATTTTAGCTGGTAAACCATTGCCACGTGGTGATACACAGATTAATAGAAATGGGTTAAGTTAATATAAAAGTTAGTCAGTAAGAAGATAGAGTGTGATGGTTTGTGCTGCCTGTTTTCCTGAGTTGCTCAGCTGGTGTATTCACAGGGAATGTCTGCTGGTGCCAGAGGCTGGCATACTGGGATGAGTTAGGGGAGGTAAGGTTGGAGGAAAAGTTTTTGTAATTTCTTGGGAATGGCGTCAGTGTGGAACGGGAGACACAACAGGTTTTTTGCTACAGAGATGGGTATACGACTGGAAGATTGTAGGTAGGGGATCAGAGGAGGCTCTTTTGATAATTCTTATCACAGATGTTCTTATTAGGGAAAACACTATTACTTGTATAAAAATGACTCAGACTCAGGATATCTTTAGTTAGTGTGAGGAGATCTCAGTAAGGGTGTTCACTTGGCTCGGTGTTCATGGGCCTGCTTGAAGAACATCCTGGTAGAAGGTTATACGTAGGAAAAGTAATCATTTACTGATTCCCAGGAATCAGAGATTGTAAAAGAAGGGTCCAGAGCATTCATGTCCTCCCAGGCATGCTCACAGTGATCCACTTTTTCCAATTAGGCCCCATTTCCTAATTTTTCCATCTCCCAATAATGCCATCAAAGTAGACACTCATTAGTTAATTACTCTGCAAATGAAGATGGAGCTCTAATGATCCAGCCACTTTCTCAAAGCTCATCATATGGCAAAAAAAAAGTCCTTCAACACACGCATGTTTGGGGAGCAGCTCAAGCTCAAGCAAGCAATTACTTTCTCATACCAGAGAGAGGTTTCCCAGAAGCCTTTCTCAAATCAGAAATACTCAGGTTCCCATCTTGCGGGTAAGGACATCAGTAGGTAGAATGGGGGTTAAGAAATCCATTTGCAAAAACAAACAAACAGAAAAAAACCCCACAAAGCTTTATGTTACCAAGGGAGTACAAGGGCAGATAAGGCATTGACTGATTGACTGATTTAAACAAGATATTGCTCTGTAACCCATGTTGGCCTTGTAATCCTTATATATCCTGAGTTGAATTCAAATTCTTGACCCTTCTGCTTTAGCTTCCCACATGCTGTGATTACAGATGTGACTACATATCTGGCCAGTGATGGAGGAAGGTCATTGGTTAAATAAAAAGAAACTGCTTGGCCCTCATTGGTTAGAAGATAGGTGGGAGGAGTAAACAGAACAGAAGGCTGGGAAAAAGAAGCTGAGTCAGGAGTCGCCATGGTTCTCCCACTCCAGACAGATGCAGGTTAAGATCATAGGGTGCATTTTGCTACCTACTTCCAGGCATCTAGAACTCATCTGTGAAGGAAAAGGTAATAAAGATGAGACTAAGGACCAAGCCACAACCCTATCAGGAAGGACATAAGGAACCATGTTAAAGGGACTAAGGTTTATCTTGTTGTCTGTGAAGAGGCTTGGCACATTTTAATTATGGAAGTTACACAACAAGATTGATAGTTCAGAAACAACTTTAAAGCTGGAGGTAGTTTTGGAATGTTGTGGGAATAATTGTGGCATTGGCAGTAGGCAGAGAGGAAGAAGAGAGAATTAGAAAGCTAGTTCAGCAGATTTGTTACTGATTGAAGAGAGATTAAAATGAAATTTATAGCTGTGATGCACACAACTATTGACTGATTGGGCATGCTGAGTAAGGTGGAATCAGGGAACATGGAAGAAGTGGTTACTTGTTCTCTCTGAGTTTTCTTTAAAACGTATCCAACACACAGAAAGCATGAAGCTAGAAGCACAATTGCAGTAAAAATAGTCTTCCAATTAAATTTAACAATTAACATTTTGACATTTTACTTTTCACTTTATACATATTTTATATAAAAGGCTTTACCTAAGTTACTTAAAAATAACTTTGGCATCTTAATTTAGCCTTAGTTAGCTTAGCACACACCTGCTAGAAACAAATACATTCTTCTACATAACCATAATGCCCTTTTGTACCAAGAAAGCTTAACCTCATACATTACCAAACAAAATCCTTATTAAAATATCCCTACGTATCTCCTTGCAATATATATATTTATTCACAGATCCAAACCAGGACCTGGGCTATTAGTCATTTGCTTTAGTCAGTCTTTCTTTTTGCTTTCCCTTCATCTTCAGGAGTTCTTTCTTTCATCTCCCATGAAATGGATGTTTCAAAGAACTTGTGCCAATAGGGTGTTTTAAATGACAATTGGGGTTTGATTATTGCTTCTTCACTCTTAGATTTAGGCCCTCTAATGTTTGGCAAGGACACAGCCAAGGATCTATTCTGTCTACTGCTTGTCTGGCATAAGGAATAATACCATAAGAATGGGTAATCTTAATTGTTTTTTTTAAAGATTTATTTATTATGTATACAACATTCTGCCTCGATGTATGCCCGCACGCCAGAAGAGGGCACCAGATCTCAGTTTAGATGGTTGTGAGCCACCATGTGGTTGCTGGGAATTGAACTCAGAACCTCTGGAAGAGCAGCCAGTGCTCTTAACCTCTGAGCCATCTCTCCAGCCCGGTAATCTTAATTGTTAACTTGGTAAACACCTGGGGGATTAATGAAGGATCCTCTGGGGGAAGGGAAGTCTCTGCGACGGCATTTCTAGAAACATGTAGATCATAAAGGTTCTCATCTATGGAACAGATCAATATCCTGATGGAGTTATAATGTGGTAGCATATAGTATGATGGTAAATTGTATAGAATGGATCCTAATTAGAAGAAGTAATCACTGGATGTGTGTCCTTAGGGGTATACTTTGGTCTGTTCCTTTTTGCTATAACATTTTCTGCCTTCTGCACAACATGAAGTTAGAAGAGCTCTCTGCCACACAGCTCCACCATCAAGAGATACTAGCCAAGCATACAAAGAAAATCAAATATATACTGAACCTTCAGATACCATGAGTCCATGCAACTCGCTCCTCTTTGTAAGTTGTTCGGTCATGTTTTGGGGCACAGATATACGTAGCATATACATATAGTACTTTGATCTGTGATTAAAGTGGCTCCACCAGAGTTATCCAGTACAAAGGCACTTTTTAGGTGATGTTTTCATATTACATTAGGACTATTTGTCAACAAGCTTTCTCTCATTGGCTTGATTATTGCTTTACTTTTAATGATCATTGCTAGAAACAGTATTTAGAAAATGATGTATTCAATGTAATCAATCATTTTTTATTCTCAGGATGGCCTTTGTTTATAAGACTTCTTTATCTCACTCTCGTCCCTTTTCACTTTCATTTTATATCATCTGAGCATACTACAGATTCATGAATTGATATTTTGTAATACTATTTCACTAGTCATAACCATCATTAATCTTTGCAAGGTTAAACTTTCCTCAAATCCTTTGAGTCAGTTTCTTTATCCTTGTTCTCTCTCTCTCTCTCTCTCTCTCTCTCTCTCTCTCTCTCTCTCTCTCTCTCTCTGTGTGTGTGTGTGTGTGTGTGTGTCTTCCTCTCCCTCTCTTCTTTTCCTGTTTTCTTTTTGGTTTATTAACAGGGCTGTTCTGTGTCTGGCTATCCTAGAACTTGCTTTGTAAACCAAGTTGGCCTTGAACTCACAGAAGTCCATCTGTCTCTACCTCCTTAATGTTGGGAATAACGGCATGTGTCACCTCTGTTCAGAACTTCTGTATCCTTTTAATAGTCCCTATTATTTTTCCAGCACAATTTTTCATTAGTGCCCAAGACTTGGAGTCTGCCACTTTCTCAAGACTCTAGTTCCATTTATTACAGAATACTATTTAGACAATTAAGATTTGAGAAACAGGGTCCTTACCACTACTGGGGCTGATATTTCTACGGTGTCTTTTTATTTGACAGAGCTAGAATTTATTTATACTTATTCACATCAATATATACACATCATTGATCAATAGATTTAAAAAATAATGACTTTATAATATCTTCAGTTCAATGCCAACACCACAGGGTTTATTGTAAACTTGTACATTGTGTACTGGGATGTTAAGGCCTGTGTTTGTGCTAGTAAGTTCCTTTGAGAGAGTAAGTGAAAATTGAAACCAACTAAGCCCATTGAAGGAGGAGGAAACAATGAACCTGAGCAAGTCAAATGGTCTCTCCTGTCCTGTTGCTTTGTTTTTCGTGACTGTTCTTGGAAAGATGGAGATTACAGAGGATGTTATAAAGGGATGCATCTGTTCTGAAATAATGTACCTTCTCTTCTGCTTCAAAGATGCTCACAGCATTTGACAGAGAGCCCTAATACATATTCATAAACAGCATGGTTTATAAGCAAGGGAAATTGAGGCAACCACAATGGAATGGAGCATGAGAAAGCAGCATGCTAATTTAGAATTTAATTATAAAGATAGAGAGAGGATGCATTTTGATAGTGTGTCTTCATTCAACTGTAATGGAACATTAACAAAAACTCACACTGACTGCCTGACAAAAAAAATATTAATTTGGTGAAACGCTTAGTAAAACTAGTGGGGCTCGAGAAAAGATTTAGATACTGATTTTGAACTTTTAGAGAAAAGGCAACATTGTTGAATTCTAATTGTCTGTAGTAAAAGCAAAAATATAATGTACAAACAAAAGAAAAGGTTCTGATCTCTTTAAGACTGATGTTTATATAATATCATCAAGCTTAAATGCCAGGTATTTAATATGAGAAAAACAACATAGTGATATTCAGGCCTTTGTTAGACTTTTAGTAATTTAGGGAGCATGTGTTACCCATTATGACTGACATATCTTGGCTTCCACTGAAATGAAAGTATTTTCAAGAGAGTTTACCTTTTTTGAAGTTAATTCTGTGTGTTTATAATAGTATTTGGCATGGAATGGATATTCAATGTTTGTTGAATGAATAAACAAACCTATCCTTGATGCCTTGTATGGTATGGTATACATATCCTTGCATAATTTCACATGGGTGCATGGGTGGAGGAAAATCTTTCATCTAACGTTTTGACTTTTATTTACAGGTTCTGATGGCAAATACCTAATGAATGAAGATAAAGAATCTTAGACCAGTATCACTATTATCCATTGTCAGACTTTGGCAAAAGAGAAAATATCTAGACTTTGATCAAACTGCATTTTGATTTCCTCCTAAATTTAACCTTCATGTGCATTTTTTGTCTTTGTAGATGCAAATTTTTAAGTAGGAAAAAAGAGTAAATGTTATGCATTTTATTATAAGCACTGTTGTTATTATTAAATGGCTAGAAAAACAAGTTTGGCAGAATTTGAAAGATGACCTTAAATATTTGCTTTGGGGATATATTGATCTTTTTCAGAAAGATGTACATGTGTGTAGTTCAAAAAAATCACATTTCAACCAGGCGGTGGTGGCACACGCCTTTAATCCCAGCACTCGGGAGGCAGAGGCAGGCAGATCTCTGTGAGTTCGAGGCCAGCCTGGTCTACAAGAGCTAGTTCCAGGACAGGCTCTAAAACTACAGTGAAACCCTGTAACAAACAAAAACAAACAAACAAACAAAAAATTACATTTTTGTCATTACCTGATGAGTCTTTTGAGAACAAATCTCTACTTTGGTAAGGGTCTTCAGTATAGATAACCTTAGGTTTTGCTAATAAGAATATAAATTTATCTAATAATTTGAAGAGGGATTTAACAAGGAGTTTCAGAGACTAATAATGTGTTGGTTCTGTCCTTGGTTACTTGCCACCATCTCTCTGTGCTTTTCTCTAACTTTGGGACTGGCCATATTCCTGCCTACTCGACTACAGTGACTTCTCTGACCTCCTGGCATGGCCTGGAGATGCAAATGGGTTACACATGCCTCCCATTTTAAGCTCCCCCCTTTTCAAGACACTTTATAATCCCAAAGCTGCCTGCCACGGACCTAATGGAATGATCATATGTTTTTCTCTTTCAGTTTATTTATATGGTGAATTACATTGGTAGATTTTCGTATGTTGAACTATCCACAAATCTCTGGGATGAAGCGGACATGATCATGGTGGATGATTTTTTTTTTTGGTGTGTTCTTGGATTTGGCTTGCTAGTATTTTATTGTGTATTTTTGCATCAATGTTCATGAGGGAGATTGGTCTGAAATTCTCTTCCTTGGTTGAGTTTTTGTGTGGTTTCTGTATCAGGGTAATTGCAGCCTCTTAAAAAGAGTTTAGCAATTTTCCTTCTGTTTCTATTACGTGTAACGCTTTGAGAAGTATAGATATTAGGTCTTCTTTGAAGTTCTGGTAGAATTCTACACATTTAAAATTGTTTTCTTCCGCTTCTTTTGGGTTAGGATGATCAGGTCTTCCTATTGTAAGACCACTGGGTTCTGGTGTTATCTTGTTGCTTTTGAAGTTGTTGAATGAATTGTTGCATTGGTGCCTACCCATCTCTTCTTCTAATTGGCGCCAGAAGTGTCTTTGCCTCTTAGTCCATTCCTTGCAGCTGCTGACTGGTCTTTGGGAGCTGTTCTTGATCTGCTCTGTACTGTTACTGTCTGTGTCTCAGGAAGCTGCTGAGGTCTCTCTTGGTCCACTCTATTGGAGTGCTATTTTGGTCCACTCTGTGTAGTTACAGCCTGTGCTTCAGAGTTCCTTTGAGGTCTTGGAGGATAGGAGGGTTTGGGGGTGAAGTAGATCTTGTAGAATACAGGGTCCAATCAATGGGGTAAAAGTGTTGGAGCAGCCTACTTTCAGGGAGCTTGCCTGATGGCTGCTTAGAGAGGCTGTGGCAGGTGGAGGAGCAGTCCAGGGTTTTGCCCCAGTATTGAGGGCCCAGAGAGTGGGGCGATCCACTGGGTGGGTGATCACTTACCTCTTGGCAGTCTCAGCCTGTGCTTCAGAGGTCCTCTGAGGTCTCAGGGGATAGGAGGGTTTGGGGGCAGAGCAGAATTTGTTGCTTGTGGGGTTCAATTGTTGGGGTTGGGGAGTCTTCCTTAATCCTTTAATCAGGGAATTCTTTAAGCCCTTGAGCAGATCATTTCCATTCACTGACATTCTGAGGCCTTCTTCTAGCCCTGCCACTGTCACACAAGGAAAGGCTGTTTTTCCCATCTCCTTAGAGCCACATTGTCCACATGTGTTAAATTATATCAGACACCATGTATAAATAATATTACATATGTAGTATATGTTAATTGTCAACTTACTCATGCTGACATAGAACTTAGTACATATTTTTATTCACATATTCACAAAATATAAGTTTTATGGAGCTAATGCTAGGAATGGCAGACACAGACATTTTAAACAAACATGTAAAAAATGGTTTTATCTTTAAACTTAAACCAAATGCATAAACCATGTATGAACCATGACTAATGGAACCATCGTGGAAGTCATATGTACCTCTGTGCCTTTTTATCAGGTTCATAAATTGGGGTAATTCTCTTCTCTTCTCTGAGTGCATGTTGGCATTATCAGAGATGCAGAACGTTGTCATGCAGCTCTTTATATTACTTCAGGGAATGTAACCGCTATTTTATGCTAGATTAGTAATTCTATAATTTTAAATACACAAAATAAAATTGTCTCTGTATTTATCAGGTTTCCTGTTCTTAGCAATATAGCACAGTTACTGGTTCGTAGAAAAGATATTGAAGGTCTGGGTTAAAATGGTGTTTTATCGATGAACTAGAATATGATCAGACAGTGCAGGCTTTTCTGCAGCACAGTGTTTCTTAAACTTTCTCATGTTGAATGCTTTAATACAGTTCCTCATTTTGTGGTGATCCCCAACCATAAAATTATTTTTGTTGCTATTTCATAACTGTAGTTTTGCTACTGATTTGAACTGTAATGTAAACAATTATGGAGACGGATTTGCCAAAGGGGCTGTGATCCATCCACAGGATGAGAACCATGGCTGTAGTGTCTTACAATAAAGATCACAATTGACTTAATTTTTAAAAACAGTTTTCAACTTTGTTTATGATGGAGTACACTTAGATCAATATATCTTTGTTTATACTGAAAATATGACCCTTGAAACACTTCATCTATCTAAACTTTCCAGACTAAAAATAAATTAGTGAAGATTGTCACAGCATTTAATATAATTAATTTTTTCAGAAAACTGATTTAGTTAGGTAAGTAACTAAACAAATCTCCATCAACCTACTGATTACCCCAATATATACTTGAGATTATTTTTATGGCAATACTGCTATGTCTGATGTTGACACACCCATCTTACAAGTGGATAAGTTAAAACTAAGCAGTGAAGTAATGTGCTGATAATTCCTTCAACTGGATGGGCCCAGAAATACACCTTCATGGGGAGGGCAAAGGTGAGGACAAATGGCATCAATACATAGCAAACAAAACATCCATTTGTTCAACCTGTCTTATTCCTTGATACTGCGTGATACTAGGTGCATCTTTACTCTTTGGCACCCTAATATGGAAAGTCGATTCCCTCATCACAAATCCCACTATTGATGTTAAGCTCTGTTCTTACTTGAAATACAGGTAGACGGTGGATTTGCCTTCCACCCCAAATTTCTTTGTAAACAACAAATAACTACTCACAGAATTTCCTGATCTGAAGCATGTAGAGAATAGTTAAAATTTAAAACTTCTAGACTCACAAAGTCAAACAAGGTCGACAATTCTGCTGCCTTCTTCTAGATCTGCCACTATAATACAAGGAAATGCTGTCTTCCCCATCGCCTTAGAGCCATATTTTCCACATTTCCCACCTGATGATTTGCTGTTTAAAATGGTCCCTGAGTACTTTTGGGAGGTGTTGCTGATGTTCCCACGCTCAAGAAGATTGGGAAATGCCAAAAACTACATAATGAATTGCAATGCTGTTGCTCATGAATTCAGTTACAAAGAAATAGCAATTACATTAAATAAGGTGTCTTTCAGTAGAAAAACACACCAAATAGAATGATGTCATTAGCACCTTATGAGAATGGGGTGGTTAGAGACTTGAAGAAACACACCCTTGTGTTTCCTTTGGGAGTCAAGCTGTTGTATCTGGTACCTTAGCATTTGCATATACTTTAGGGAATATAACTATTATTACAGTGTCTTTTAAAATAGTATGTTGCAGAGTATATTTCTTATCCTTGAATTAAAATTTCATTATGTTGTAGTTTTTCTGGCTCTATCAAACCTTACATTCATTCTCCTATAAGCCACTATATTTGCCTTCTGTTGCTTCTATGAAAGAGTACCACAAACTTAGTTGCGTACGTATGCCATTGTGTTGACTTACAGTGTGGTGGTCAAAAGTCCGAAATGAGATTTACTGGGCTAGCAAAGCTGTTACCAGAATTGCTTTCCCTTCTGAATTGATTCCTTGCCTTTTCCAGCTTCATGGTAAAATGTCTCACATCTCTGCAATTCCTACTTCCATCAACGCATATTCTCCAACTCTCCTGCCTCTACACTGTAAGTGTGGATGCAGATTCTATTACTATAAATTATTTGTCTCTCCTGCCAAAATCCTGTAAGCATAGCACCACTCTCAAACAGAAGATGCTTTTCTTCCCAAGCTTCAGGAATTGCTGACTAAATTCAACCTTGACACAGCACAATGCTCTTCTCTGTGTGATGATGCTTCTGTTGTCTTACTTTTCTGTTCCCATCTATAGTCCCAAGATCCAAGACAAACCATATGTATGCCCAGGGAAGAATTCATACAGAAGATGCCAGAGACTTTGGGCTGGGGCACCAAGCAAGAATTTGGAGAACTCTTTGACAAAGTGGATGTGGCCCGGGATGGCTTCATTGACTGGGACAAGCTGACTTCATTTATACTGCTATCACTTTATGAGAGAGATGAACGAGCAAAGGCAACAGTGGTTCCTCAATGGAAGGACCTTGTATTTCTCCCAGGAAAACACAAGGACATCATTCAGAAAGTAGTTTTCTTAAAAACGTCAAGTCGTTATTTGACTATCAGCAAGGAAGGCTTACTAGGAGTCTGGGGAGAGAACTTAAAATTGCAAGAAGCACTTCCTATCACTTCAGATGCTAGCAAACTCAAACACCTCTGGGTGACAAGTTTGGTTTCTCTGGAAAATGTTAACAAGGTACAAAACTTTTATAAATACACTTGCTACTTATGATAAAGATGAGAAAATTTTGGGGGAAAGCCTCTGGTCAATACCAAGTGCAATACCAGCAGTGACAGAGAGCCACATTCATCTTTGGTGTCTCTCATCAAACCTGGAGGTGATGTGAGCAGAAGTATTTGCTTTCCAAAGCCCTTATCTTGGGTGTCTTAAAATGACATCACAGTTAAAGAGTGACTCATATATTTTTCTCTTTTTCCTTTTGAATGTGGTTAATTGTCATCATTCTTAGGGATGGAGGATGCTGGTGGATGTATGATTGAAATAAGCAAAAAGGGTGCCTGGATGCCTTTCATGATTAAAGGATTTTGTTTTGGTTTGATTTTTGGCTAACGTCCAATGTTAGAATTGAATACCTTTGTGCTATGCATACTTCCATAACATTGTAACGACACTCAGAGAACTATATCTCACTCAGAAATTAGATTTGCGTGCCTGTTTTGTATATTAATTTCACTAAATCTACCATAAATATCCTTTGATTTTTTTTTACTTGGGCACTATAGATAGCAGTGGCCTTTACAAGCAAAGAGATTTGTTTTTATGATCTACTGTCTAAAGAAGAATTTCCTTGTCAATACAAACTCCAAGGCCTGAAAGGAACTCCCATCTGCATGGATTATTGGTATGATCCTCTTGATCCCAAGGAATCCATCCTTTCTTTTGGGGATATAACTGGAAAGGTAAGTGAGGGAAAGAAAGATAAGAAGACACAATAAGAATTTTTTAATCCTCAAATTGTAGTGAAAAGTAGAAATTAAACCACCTTGAGTATGACTTTCTACGTTAAAAATTATGAGGGTATATTCATTAGACATGTGAGAGATGAGGTGATACTACAATTTCACCTTTTAGTAATAAAATACAGACCTTATATGATCTTCTGTTTTGTTTGTAGCCATATATTTTCTAGTTTAAAACACTTACAGAATCGATGTTATAAAATAATTAATTCATTGGTTCTCAATATAAATAAATATTGACTATTACATTTCTGAAGTAGCTTCCTATGGACATTATAAGGTAATTGTTTTGATATGAAGGATGTTCATTATCATACAGCCAAGAGTGTGTTAATTTGTAGTGTCACATAGCAGAGGAATAGAGGCATGAGCCGCCTGTGACAATGGATACAGTCATTCCTTCTCCTATCAAAGGGCAGTTTAGATGAGAAACATCGCTACTTCCTCAATGACACTGGAGTGAGTCAGA
The DNA here is from genome assembly GCF_037038515.1 of Microtus pennsylvanicus. Classification (NCBI taxonomy): domain Eukaryota; kingdom Metazoa; phylum Chordata; class Mammalia; order Rodentia; family Cricetidae; genus Microtus; species Microtus pennsylvanicus. The sequence continues at coordinate 40,953,120 of NC_134594.1, read as the reverse complement.
CACTGAAGAGGTTTGAACGATCAATTCTCTTTCATGATTGTGAAAGTTTCCATTCTTATAGTTTGCAATGTCAAGTCCCTTTTGAAATGAAAAGCAGTGCTTAGAAAGCCACTTTACCAAGTGTGTAATGGTTCTCCTGTCACAGCTTTTGGGCTTTAAGTAATATAGGATAAGAATTGTTCTAGCTCATGATCCTACTCTGCGCTAATCTTAAAGTACATAGAACCATCGGATAGCTCTTACACCGCTTATGTTTGCTTCTCGTTCAATGATTCAAGGTTCAAGGGATTGCTTTCACGGCAGCCACCATTTCCCTTTTTGAACGGCCTGCTAATGCATGTGAAGATGAAGAAGCCACAATGACGATTGGCTGGGCAGAGCTGCTCTCTGGATGTCACAAGTGTTGCCATGTATTACAGCACACACTTCATCATGGACACTGGGTCAGGCAAGGTACAGAGTTTGAACAATAACAGGAGGAGAAAGTCATTTTCAACGTCGACATTTAGATTCTTTGATGAAAATGTTTCATACAGAATGTTTAAATCTAGAAACCTATAATTGGTTCTCTGGAGGTTTGGGACTAGGCTTACTCTATCCCTTGAATGCTAGCAGGAATTACTTCTTTTCTTTCCTTCTAAAATGTACACTTCATTCAATTAATTCAGGTGAACTGTCTTCTCAGAGATCTCAAAAGACAGAAGAAAATTGTCATAGAATTTCTCCAGCTTCAACTCCACTCTGATCCTACCCTGTGTCAGTCATTCACACTCTGCTCAGTAAAGAATTTAATGAATTCCCCATAAGTCCTTCTCTTTTCTTTCCCTTTTTTCTTTGTATTTTTATGAGAAACATAGTTTGGCTATCTTCACAATGTAACTTTTAAAAATTTTTTACCTTTTTCTTTTTCTTTTTAACCTTTTGTTTAATTTTACTGACAATTTTTAAATATATATAAGTCTTTACTTTTACTATTTTAGTTATGTATACATACATGTTTAAAATTTAAAATATACTTTGTAAGAAAAGTCACTGTGCTTGCTAGTGACTTGACACATGAGCTAGAGCTACCCGAAAGGAAGGAACCTGGAGAAAATGCCGCCCTGCAATCCAGCTGTAAGATATTTTCTTAATTAGTGACTGATGGGAGGGGGCCAGGTCATTGTGGGCAGTGCCGTCTCTGGGTCTGAGTTCTATAAAAGAATCAGCTGGAGTAAGGCAGTAAGCAGCACCCCTCACTGGCCTCTGCATAAGCTCCTGCCTCTAGGTTCTTGCCCTATTTGAGCTCCTGTCCTGACTTCTTTTGATGCTAAACAATAATATGGAAGTCTAAGCCAAATAAACCCTTTCCGTCTCAACTTGCTTATTTATTTATTTATTTATTTATTTATTTATTAAAGATTTCTGTCTCTTCCCCGCCACCGCCTCCCATTTTCCTGTCCCTCCCCCAATCAAGTCAACCTCCCTCCTCAGCCCGAAGAGCAATCAGGGTTCCCTGCCCTGTGAAAAGTCCAAGGAACCCCCCACCTCCATCCAGTTCTAGTAAGGTGAGCATCCAAACTGCCTAGGCTCCTACAAAGCCAGTACATGAGTAGGATCAGAAACCCATTGCCATTGTTCTTGAGTTCTCAGTAGTCGTCATTGTCCGCTATGTTCAGCGAGTCCGGTTTTATCCCAGGCTTTTTCAGACCCAGGCCAGCTGGCCTTGGTGAGTTCCAAGAGAGGCCTTATCATACAACAAAAATATGTGCTCTACTATGTTCATAGAAGCATTGTTTGTAATAGCCATAACCTGGAAACAACCTAGATGCCCTTCAATAGAAGAATGGATGAAGAAAGTATGGAATATATACATATTCGAGTACTACTCAGGAGTAAAAAACAAGGGCTTCTTGAATTTTGCATGCAAATGGATGGAAATAGAAAACACTATCCTGAGTGAGGTAAGCCAGACCCAAAAAGAGGAGCATGGGATGTACTCACTCATATTTGGTTTCTAGCCATAAACAAAGGACATTGAGCCTATAGTTAGTGATCCTAGAGAAGCTAAATAAGGAGAACCTAAAGAAAAACATATAGGCATCCTCCTGAATATTAACCTTCATCAGGAGATGAAAGGAGACAGAGACCCACATTGGAGCACTGGACAGAAATCTCAAAGTCCAAATCAGGAGCAGAAGGAGAGAGAGCATGAGCAAAGAACTCAGGACCGCAAGGGGTGCACCCACACAATGAGACAATGGGGATGTTCTATTGGGAACTCAACTTGCTTTTTTTTTCTTTTTTCTTTTTATTGATAAAAGGAAAATAAAGAAAAGAAGAAAAAAAACAAATTTCCACCTCCTCCCAGCCTCCCATTTCCCTCCCCCTCCTCCCACTCTTCTCCCCCTCCTCCCACTCTTCTCCCCCTCCTCCCACCCCTCTCCCCTTCCCCCCACTCCTCTCCCCCTCCCTCTCCAGTCCAAAGAGCAGTCAGGGTTCCCTGCCCTGTGGTAAGTCCTCCCCCCTCCGTCCATATCTAGGAAGGTGAACATCCAAACTGTGCTCCCACCAAGCCAGCACATTGCGTAGGATCAAAACCGCGTGCCATTGTCCTTGGCGTCTCATCAGCCCTCATTGTTCGCCATGTTCCGAGAGTCCAGTTTTTTCCCATGCTTTTTTGGTAACAGTCCAGCTGGCCTTGGTGAGCTCCCAGTAGATCAGCTCCACTGTCTCAGTGGGTGGGTGCACCCCTCGTGGTCCCGACTTCTTTGCTCATGTTCTCCCTCCTTCTGCTCCTCATTGGGACCTTGGGAGCTCAGTCCAGTGCTCCAGTGTGGGTCTCTGTCTCTATCTCCATCCATCGCCAGATGAAAGTTCTAGGATGATATGCAAGATATTCGTCAGTATTGCTTTAGGATAGGGTCATTTCAGGTTCCCTATCCTCAGCTGCCCAAGGAACTAACTGGGGACCTCAGCTTGGGCACCTGGGAGCCCCTCTAGGGTCAAGTCTCCTGCCCACCCTAAAGTGGGTCCCTTAACTAAGAATTGTGGTTCCGTGCTCCCCTATCCAACCTTCCTTTATCCCGATCCTCCTGTTTCCCCTAGTCCCCCCTTCTTCCCTTCTACCCTTTCTCTCCCCATCTCCCCTTACCCCCATCCCACCCCACCCCCAAGATCCCACTTTTCTCACCGGCAATTTTGTCTACTTCCCTTATCCAAGAGGATAACTATATGTTTTTCCTTGGGTTCACCTTCTTACTTAGCTTCTTTAGATTCGCCTATTGTAGACTCCGTGACCCCTATTTATGGCTAGAAACCAATTATCAGTGAGTACATCCCATGTTCATCTTTTTGGGTCTGGGATACCTCACTCAGGATAGTGTTTTCTATTTCCATCCATTTGCATGCAAAATTCGAGAAGTCATTGTTTTTTACCGCAGCGTAGTACTCTAGTGTGTATATATTCCATACTTTTTTCATCCATTCTTCCATTGAAAGGCATCTAGGTTGTTTCCAGGTTCTGGCTATTACAAATAATACTGCTATGAACATAGTTGAACAAATGCTTTTGACATGTGATAGAGCATCTCTTGGGTAAATTCCCAAGAGTGGTATTGCTGGGTCCAGGGGTAGGTTGATCCCGAATTTCCTGAGAAACCGAAACACTGACTTCCACAGTGGTTGCACAAGATTGCATTCCCACCAGCAATGGATGAGTGTACCCCTTTCTCCACAGCCTCTCCAGCAAAGGCTATCCTTGGTGTTTTTGACTTTAGCCATTCTGACAGGTGTAAGATGATATCTCAAAGTTGTTTTGATTTGCATTTCCCTGATTGCTAAGGAAATTGAGCATGACCTTAAGTGTCTTTTGGCCATTTGAACTTCTTCTGTTGAGAATTCTCTGTTCAGTTCAGTGCCCCATTTTTTAATTGGGTTAATTAGCATTTTAAAGTCTAGTTTCTTGAGTTCTCTATATATTTTGGAGATCAGACCTTTGTCTGTTGCGGGGTTGGTGAAGATCTTCTCCCAGTCAGTAGGTTGCCTTTGTGTCTTAGTGACAGTGTCCTTTGCTTTACAGAAGCTTCTCAGTTTTAGTAGGTCCCATTTATTCAATGTTGCCCTTAATGTCTGTGCTTCTGGGGTTAAACCTAAGAAGCGATCACCTGTGCCCATCTGTTGTAGGGTATTTCCCACTTTCTCTTCTATCAGGTTCAGTGATTTTGGGCTGATATTGAGGTCTTTAATCCATTTGGACTTGAGTTTTGTGCACGGTGATAGATATGGGTCTATTTTCATTCTTCTACAGGTTGACATCCAGTTGTGCCAGCACCATTTGTTGAAGATGCTTTCTTTCTTCCATTGTATACTTTTAGCTCCTTTATCGAAAATGAGGTGTTCATAGGTTTGTGGGATAAAATCCGGGTCTTCTATACGATTCCATTGGTCGACTTCTCTGTTTTTATGCCAGTACCACACTGTTTTCATTACTGCAGCTCTGTAATAGAGTTTGAAGTCAGGGATGGTAATGCCTCCAGAAGATCCTTTATTGTATAGGATTGTTTTGGCTATCCTGGATTTTTTGTTTTTCCATATAAAGTTGATTATTGTCCTCTCCAGATCTGTGAAGAATTTTGATGGGATCTTGATGGGGATTGCACTGAATCTATAAATTGCCTTTGGTAGAATTGCCATTTTTACTATGTTGATCCTCCCAATCCAAGAGCAAGGGATGTCCATCCATTTTTTGGTATCCTCTTCAATTTCTTTCTTCAATGCCTTAAAGTTCTTGTCAAATAGATCTTTCACTTCCTTGGTTAGATTTACCCCAAGATATTTTATGCTGTTTGTGGCTATTGTGAATGGAGAAGCTTCTCTGATTTCCCTCTCTGCTTCCATATCCTTTGTGTATAAGAGGGCGACTGATTTTTTGGAGATGATCTTGTATCCTGCCACATTACTAAAGCTGTTTATCAGCTGTAAAAGTTCTTTGGTGGAGTTTTGGGGGTCGCTTATGTAAACTATCATATCATCTGCGAATAACGAAAGTTTAACTTCTTCCTTTCCAATTCGAATCCCATTGATCCCATTATGTTGTCTTATTGCTATTGCTAGAACTTCCAGCACTATATTGAAGAGGTATGGCGAAAGTGGACAGCCTTGTCGTGTTCCTGAGTTAAGCGGGATGGCTTTGAGTTTCTCTCCGTTTAATTTGATGTTAGCTGTCGGCTTGCTGTATATAGCTTTTATTATATTTAGGTATGACCCTTGTATCCCTAATCTCTCCAAGACTTTTAACATAAATGGATGTTGAATTTTGTCAAATGCTTTTTCAGCATCTAATGAAATGATCATATGTTTTTTTTCTTTCAGTTTATTTATATGCTGGATTACATTGATAGATTTTCGTATGTTGAACCAGCTCTGCATCTCAGGAATGAAGCCTACTTGATCATAATGGATAATTTTTCGGATGTGTTCTTGGATTCGGTTTGCCAGTATTTTGTTGAGGACTTTTGCGTCGATATTTATGAGTGAGATCGGCCTGTAATTCTCTTTCCTGGTTGAGTTTTTGTGTGGTTTTGGTATCAGAGTAACTGTAGCTTCATAAAAGGAATTTGGTAATGACCCTTCTGTTTCTATATTGTGGAATACATTGAGGAGTATAGGTATTAGGTCTTCTTGGAAGTTCTGGTAGAATTCTGCATTGAAACCATCTGGCCCTGGGCTTTTTTTGGTAGGGAGGTTTTTGATAACAGCTTCTAGTTCTTCGCGACTGACAGGTCTGTTTAGATTGTTCACCTGGTCCTGGTTTAATTTTGGTAAATGGTATTTATCTAAAAAAGTGTCCATTTCTTTTACATTTTCCAGTTTAGTGGCATACAGGCTTTTGTAGTAAGATCTAATGACTCTCTGAATTTCCTCTGTGTTTGTGGTTATGTCCCCCTTTTCATTTCTGATCTTATTAATTTGCAAATTTTCTCTCTGCCGTTTGACTAGTTTGGATAGGGGTTTGTCAATCTTGTTGATTTTCTCCAGGAACCAGCTTCTTGATTCATTGATTCTTTGGATTGTTTTCTGTGTTTCTATTTTGTTGATTTCAGCCCTCAGTTTGATTATTTCCAGTCTTCTACTCCTCCTAGGTGAGTCTGCTTCTTTTTTTTCTAGAGCTTTCAGGTGGGCTGTTAAGTCTCCAATGTGAGCTTTCTCTGTTTTCTTTAAGTGGGCACTTAGTGCTATGAACTTTCCTCTTAGGACTGCTTTCATAGTGTCCCATAAGTTCGAGTATGTTGTTTCTTTATTTTCATTGAATTCAAGGAAGACTTTAATTTCTTTCTCTATTTCTTCCTTAATCCAGGTATGGTTCAGTAGTTGACTGTTCAGTTTCCATGAGTTTGTAGGCTTTCTGGGGGTAGCATTGTTGTTGAATTCTAACTTTAATCCATGGTGGTCTGATAAGACGCAGGTGGTTAGTAATATTTTTTTTTGTAGCTGTGTAAGTTAGCTTTGTTACCGAGTATGTGGTCAATTTTCGAGAAGGTTCCATGAGCTGCAGAGAAGAAGGTGTATTCTTTCCTCTTTGGGTGGAATAATCTATAGATGTCTGTTAAGTCCATTTGCTTCATTACCTCCATTAATTCTCTAATTTCTCTGTTAGGTTTCTGTCTGATTGACCTGTCCATTGGTGAGAGAGGAGTGTTGAAGTCTCCTACTATTAGTGTGTGCGGTTTGATGGCTGCCTTGAATTTTAGCAATGTTTCTTTTACGTACGTGGGTGCTTTTATATTAGGGGCATAGATATTCAGGATTGAGACTTCTTCCTGATGAATTGTTCCTGTTATGAGTATAAAATGTCCCTCTCCATCTCTTCTGATTGATTTAAGTTTGAAGTCAACTTTGTTAGAAATTAGTATGGCCACACCTGCTTGTGTCTTAGGTCCATTTGCTTGATAAGCCTTTTCCCAGCCCTTTACTCTGAGTAGGTGCCTGTCTTTGTGATTGAGGTGTGTTTCTTGTAGACAGCAGAATGTTGGATCCTGTTTTCGTATCCAATCTCTTAGCCTGTGCCTTTTTATAGGTGAGTTGAGCCCATTGACATTAAGTGATATTAATGACCAGTGGTTGTTAACTCCGGTCACTTTTTTAGTAGTAGGGTTTGTGTGTTTCCCTTCTTTGAGTTGCACTGGTGAAGGGTCTCTAGATGTCTGAGTTATTGAGGTCTTTGTTGGACTCCTTGGTTAATGATTTTCCTTCTATTATTTTCTGTAAGGCTGGATTTGTGGCTACGTATTGCTTAAATTTGTTTTTATCCTGGAAAATTTTGTTTTCTCCATTTATAGTGAACGAAAGCTTGGCTGGATATAGTAGTCTGGGCTTGCATCCATGGTCTCTTAGTTTTTGCAGTACATCTATCCAGGACCTTCTGGCTTTCATGGTTTCCATAGAGAAGTCAGGTGTAAGTCTGATAGGTTTACCTTTATAAGTAAGTTGGCCTTTTTCCTTTGCGGCTCTTAATATTCTTTCTTTATTCTGTATATTTTGTGTTTTGATTATTATATGGTGAGGGGATGTTTTTTTTTGATCCAGCCTATTTGGTGTTCTGTATGCTTCTTGAACCTTCATAGGTACATCCTTCTTCAGGTTGGGAAAGTTTTCTTCTATAATTTTATTAAGTATATTTTCTGTACCGTTGAGCTGCACTTCTTCTCCTTCTTCTACTCCGATTATTCTTAGGTTTGGTCTTTTTATTGTGTCCCATATTTCCTGAATGTTTTGTGATGAGAGTTTGTTGGACTTGCTGTTTTCTTTGATCAGTGCATTTATTTTCTCTATGTTATCCTCAGAATCTGAGATTCTTTCTTCTATCTCTTATATTCTGCTGGTTATGCTTGTTTCTGTAGTCTCTATTCATTTACCTAGATTTTCCATGTCCAGCCGGCCCTCTGTTTGTGTTTTCTTCTTTGCCTCCATTTCAGTTTTCAAGTCATGAACTGTTTCCATTATCTGCTTGATTGTTTTTCCTTGCTTTCCTAGGGTATCATTCACTGATTTACTCAATTCCTCGAACTTTCTGTTATACTTCTCATCCATTTCTATAAGGGCGGTTTTTATATGCTGTTTAAGGGTGTCAATCACTGTCATGAAGTCAGTTTTTTCTCCTTCTTCTTGATTAAGGTGTTCATGTCCTCCTGTTGTGAGGTCGCTGGCTTCTGGTGGTTTTGTGTTGTTTTTCAGATTGTTGGGTGAATTCTTGCATTGGCGTCTCCCCATCTCTTCTTCCCAATATTCTCCTATGGATCTTCTTTTACAGGCTCAGGTCTTCTTGCCGACTGATGTACCTTCCCAGTGATGTCACTCCCCAGTGATGATTCTCCTGGAGTCCAGTTCGGATCTCCTTGCTGCTTGGTTAGCTCACAAACAAAGGGCCCACCCTGCTTGCTGCAGGCAGGCTATGGAGACAAAGGAGCTACCTCCTTCCCCTTTGCACTCACCTTCAGGTTCAGTCCCAGTGCCCAAGCAGGCTGAGCAGGGAGGCACTCTGCCGCCCAAGAAGGGAGGGATGGAGGGAGACAGGGGGTGGGGGGATCTGGATGTAAGCTGGATGAGATAGGAAGAGAGAGGAGGTACTGGGCAGTATAGCCCCTGTAGGATGACCAGGAAGTGTAGGCGGGCTGTTCCTGGGTGCAGCAGCACTCACTCACCACAATGATGTTTCACTAGGTGCCTGGATCGAAACTCCATGCTGCTTGGTTCGCTCGCAAACAAAGGGCCCACCCTGCTTGCTGCAGGCAGGCTATGGGGACAAAGGAGCTACCGAGCTCCCCTTTACCCTCTGCTTTGGGTTAGGACCCAGTGCCCAAGCAGGCAGAGCAGGGAGGCGCTCTGCCACCAAGGAAGGGAGGGGGGAGAGAGACAGGGGGTGGGGGGATCTGGATGTAAGCTGGATGGGATAGGAAGAGAGAGGAGGTACCGGGCAGTATCTCAACTTGCTTTTTAAGCATAGTATTTTGTTACAGCAATAGAAACTCTAACTAAGACAGTCACTTCATACTCATTTTTTTTTCTTCCTTCTTTTTCCTTTCTTTCCTTAGAAAAAATTTCATTATACAGCTCAGGCATGTGATTCTTGTTCTTCTGCCTTTAAATTATAGATAAATCTGTCTCTTTGTCTCTATTTCCCTCTCCATCCCTCCCTTTCTTCTTCCCTCCCATCCCTTCCATTTTTCCTCCCTCCTATCTCCCTCTTGATATGTCTGAGTGCTTCTTGTCTAAAGCACATGAGTAGTAGTTCTTTGTGATAAGATAATTTTATAAATAAGTATTTATAGAACACTAGTACTTTCTTAAAACTTAATCATTAATGGTTTAATGGTTTTCATAAGTATTTTAATTCTTAAAATTGGATTTGATAATTTCAAGAACAATGTGTACAATATCTGTACTTATATAAAAGACTATGGTGATTTTTCTCATGCCAAAATTGCTACATTAATGAAAATCGACTCAAAAGAATAGATATTAGCAATCTCATTGACTGGAATAATATCTAATGAAATTAATATTATCGGTCAACTTTAAATATAATTTAAAGAAGAGATAATCAAAGGTATCAATTGTTGTCTTTTCCAGCAGCTGTGATCTTTGTATCTCAAGTTGTTGTAACTGATCTTCTACCATGTGGCCTCAAATCAAGTTCTATACAAGTGACAGTATATTATGACTTTTTCTTTAGCATAAATTATACACTTGGTACATTTTCTCTCTCCTTTGATTCTGGTAGGATATATATTGGGGAAAACAAAATTGCACATTTTCTGACCATCTCCTATTGTGACGGGCAGAAAATTATGTGTCAAATTTTGTGACACCAAAATAAGATCAATGTACTGGAGATGAACTTAAGGAAACTACTGGAGCTGATTTTCAATTAAATGTTATATGTCTATACGTAAATGAAAGTACAGATTATAAAAACAAAGCAGTAAGTTCTGAAATCTAGTGTAGTGGGTCTTCGAAGTTTAGTGTATTATTTGGGTTCCATTCTTTTACATTGACATGGATAAGTAAGATGTAACCTCTAGCATGAAATTTAGCCTATTATTTGGGTTCCATTATTTTATAGTAACATGGAGAAATAAGAAGTAGTCTGTAGTATGATCCTTTTGAAGAGGCTGAGGTTATATCAAGTAAGAGTTTCTACAGATGAGTGATGTTCAAACATCTTCTTTGTACTCAAGAATATATCCATCCATAGCTTCTCAGTACTAAGGCAAGGCAATCATGACTGAACTGTGGAGTGAACTTAAAGCTAGACTGGGAACTTTCTAAGACTCTATCTCAGAATTAAACAGAAAAGAAGGCTGGGTATATAGCTCAGTGGTAAGGTAGTTATCTAGCTTGCATGAGGTCTTAGCACATGTGGATATGCACACACACACACACTCACACACACACAGGGAGGAAGAGAGGAAGGCAGAGAGAAAAACACAACAGCTCATACTTAAAGAAACATAATTTATCTCACATAAACAAGCACACAGGCAAGTCCACATGTATACACACATAAGTAATTTGAAATTTTCCCCTTATTCACTTTCTAGGTTTAAGGCTCAACTGCCTCTAAACATGTGACTACTTAACTCTTAATCAATGAAAAAGGATCTTCTGAGACACAACAGCAGACACCAGCTTAAATATGACTGTTGTCTGTAGTTTGGTTGTTTTGGTATGAAGAGAAGGGAGGAAGAGAAAATTGAAGAGGAAGAAAGGAGAAATGGAAGATAGAACAAACTGTATCTCACTGGGGTTTGCAGCAATCATGGACATGGTTCCTTGATTTCTAAGACCTGCTCTGCCAAGGGCACCAAGAGATGGTTGCTTGGATTTGATACCCATTGCCCTGCAGAAACATGGATCAATAGTCTTATAATTTCTCAAGCATATATTTGGGCATTTTCTTCTTAGTATAAGAGAATAAACAAGTGAAAAAAGAAACACAACTATGAAAATACATTCTTAGCACAATTAAGGGTAAAATATTTGTTATGTGGAAGTATCAGAGAAGAAATTCAGTTTTAGTTATATATATGTTAACATATGCTTTAAATGGGAGTTAAGATTCAGTCTACTTAAAATTTTGAGAAAGAAAATATTTTTGTCTGGTCTGAGTGGTTCTATGTCATAGTTCAATAGAAAAATATTTGCATTCTGCAATGGTTGCAAATGAATGTAGCTATTTAGGGCAGTACTGTAGAGACTGTCTTGAATCTCAGAGAATTTCCTTTTTAGGAATGGTCTTCTATAGGGCATGTTTCAGAAGTTATTGTAGGAGAGTGTAGCTATTAAAGAAACATGAACCAGGTGTGGTGGTGCATGTCTTTAATTCTAGAATTCAATTTCTATGGGAAGATTGTAAGTCTGAGGTTAGCCTGGGTTACACAGACAGTTCAAGTTTATCCTGAGCCATGGAGAATGATCTTGCTTCTAACAAATGAAGAAACAAACACAACTGGTTGGACTGTCACTCACTGGTAGTTGGAAAAATATTGCTAAACCAAAAACCATGAGTTGTTAATCACATAAAAATATATTCTTTCACTTTGATCGCAGACAGAAGGTGATAACATCAACTAACATTTATAACAAAATCATAATTGTTGCAGTAATTAATAGAACTGTTGCCAGAGAATTTAAACACAGACACCTGGTTGTGTTTCCTTAGGGAGTCTTTATAATTGGCTGGGATTGTGCTAGCAAGGGAAGTTGGATCTGGGGACATGTACCTGTGTTGCTCTATTTCCCAGAACTGAAATGATCCCTTCCAGGTAAAGGAGATTGCATCACTGAGTAGCTAGACCATGTTGTCCTTATTGCCAGGAGTCACGCTGTGTTTAACACAGTAGAAATTAGCTGTGAGCTGATGACCTGAGACTGATGAAACAATTTTCTTCCTTCAGCCTGCTTGTACTATACACACACTTCTGCCTGACATTCTGGAAATTCCAGAAATTCCAGAAATTAATTACCCTTCTATTTTAAAAGTTACATAGCAGTATAGATTTTGGTTTTAAAAACATATTTTGAGCCGGGCAGTGGTGGCACACGCCTTTAATCTCAGCACTCGGGAGGCAGAGGCAGGCGGATCTCTGTGAGTTCGAGACCAGCCTGGTCTACAAGAGCTAGTTCCAGGACAGGCTCCAAAACCACAGAGAAACCCTGTCTCAAAAACAAAAAAGACATTTGTTTCTTATATTTCCTATTTTTTCTCTTTATTTATTTTGTTTTTCATTTTACATACCAACCCCAGTTCTCCCTCTTTCCCTCCAACTTTTTCCTTCTGGCCCCATCCTCTTCTCAGAGGAGGTAGGGCCTCCCTTGGGGAGTCAGCAAAGACTGGCTTACCAAGTTGAGGCAAGACCAAGCCCCCCCCCCCCGCTTGTATCAAGGCTGAGCAAGATATTTCACCATAGGGAATGGGCTCCAAAAGCCCAGTTCAGGCACCCTCCCTACCATTGCTAGTAGTCTTAGCTGCTGTCATCCTTGTGGATTCCTGGTAATTTCCCTAGTGTTAGAGGAGACTGCTTGTTTGTTTCCCGGCTATCCAGACTCTGAAATAATCACTCAGAAACTCTATTATTTGTAATACTATTTGGCCAATAGCTTAAACGCATGTCTGGCTTATTCTTATATCTTAAACTAGCCCAGACCCATTAATCTGTGCATCACCACGAGGTTGTGGCTTACCAGCAAAGTTTTGATGGGCCGCAGTGCAGGCATTTGTCCCCAGCGGTGGCTACATGGCATCTCACTGATGCTGCCTTCTCTCTCTAGATTTATCTCTTCCAGCCTGGTTATGGTCTGTTAAGCCATCGACTGAGAACAGCTTCTTTACTCATTAACCAATAAAAGCAACACATAAACAGAAGGATGTCCTACACCACCCTAGCACCAGGTTTCTCCCTAACCCCATAATGGCTCCCTCTATCAAGATACTTTTACTGTTCTTCCCCTCCGTCTCTCCTCAAGTTGGACATTTTGATTCCTTAAGTTCCCATTTCCTGTGCCCTCCCCTATATCCCTTCTCCCAGTTTACCCAGGAGATGTTAACTATTTCCCCTTTCTGGGACCCATATGTGTCCCTCTTAGACAAACAAGTATGTATAATGATAAAAACACTGGAGTTTGTCTTTTATTCTTAAAACATTATGTAAAATTATGTTAAAAATGTTTCTTCTTCTAATTTTCAAACTCACCGGGAGTGTGAAAAACAAACAATTAATTTGTCCAGCTCATCTTATTCCATAACTAATGCTCTAGAGAGATTTTTTTTAATTTTATTTTCATCACAGTGTGTAATTTCCTTACTACAATTAAAAAAGTGAGAAAAACATTTTTACATTTCAGGTAACCTGGTTTTAAAGCAATGCCTCTATGGTTCTTCTTTTATCTTTTACGCATATGTTCCCCAGGAGCTCTGCCGTTCTAAAATTTAATGAGAAACAAGCTATATCTTGATTTAGATACAAGGTGTGAATTATTGAAGCTCTAATATGTAACCTTCCAGACCCATAAATGTCATCCAGTAAGCCACAGACTTGAATCTTAGAACAATAATTGAAACCAGAGCAACATTAAGCTCTGTGTCTTAGAGATCCCCAAACCAAAGATGATAACTGGATATACTTGGAAACACGTGACAATGTAATTTTCAGGATAGGAATATTTTGCTCTAATTCTATTATAATCACATTATGGAATTTCTGTGGATTTAATGATAAGGTTATGGTGCAATGATTTATATTTTGGACCTTACAATATTGATTTTGAGTGACATGCTACAGTAATCTTTAACATTTTCTATAAGCAAAAGGAATGTATTGAATGAGTCTCTGAACGGTACTTAGGTTATGGTGCAATGATTTATATTTTGGACCTTACAATATTGATTTTGAGTGACATGCTATAGTAATCTTAAACATTTTCTATAAGCAAAAGGAATGTATTGAATGAGTCTCTGAACGGTACTTAGGTTATGGTGCAATGATTTATATTTTGGACCTTATAATATTGATTTTGAGTGACATGCTATAGTAAGCTTAAACATTTTCCATAAACAAAAGGAATGTATTGAGTGAGTCTCTGGTTGGTACTTCACTCTTGCAGATTTTTTTTTCTGATATATCTAGAAAAGCGACCATCAGGCAGCAGGTGGATCGCCCCTGAAGTGAACTGTTCTCTAACATCTAACAAAACTCAATGCACTTATCTTTCCATGAACTGCTTGTTTCTTTAGGCTTCCCTGCTTTCCACCTCTCTCCATCAGTCTCTCTCTTTTTTCTTTCACAAGAAAGAAACACAGTGGATGAGAGAGAAGAATGGAGTTGTTCAGGAAGACGAGGGACTATGGTTCTCCTATAAACTTAGTAGCAACATGAAGGACTCAAGGGAAGGGAAGACTGAAGTTCTAGTGGGAATTTGTTTTGGGAGTGAGGCCACACGGAACAGAAATGTAGCTGGCATTAGAAATCCTCCCAGATGTGGTCTTGGCATGTGCGTGGCGGTGTGACTGAGTGCCTAGGATGAATATAACCAAAGAGCAAAGGAGAGCTCACAGTCAGTTCGGTCCCATCTCCATCTGTAATTAGTCACATGACCCAGGGCAAGTTGAGTTTTGCAATATCCGTTTCCTCATTAGCAAACTTCAAATAACTTACACAATGAAGATTATGATAGATCAAGAGCTCCACGCATGCTGCCTGGTGTATGAGGAAGGTTCACCAAGTCATCTTCATCATTATAAAAAATAGTCCAAAATGCAAGGGGAATTAGCAATGGTGGAGGAGCTAGACACAGACGGGAAACATGGGCCATCTTTTTCTGTAGGTTTCCTTCTGTTTCATGACATTTCATACTGAGTTATTCTGTGTACCAGAGGATGCTTCCCTTTCTGAAATCTCTTTTGAATCTCGGCTGTCCGTTTTTCTTGAAGAAATTGTGATCAGTTCAAAATATGATTAGATGTATTTGTACTAAAGAATTAAAAAATAAAATGCAGAATCTATTTTGTGCTTTGGTAGATAAAATTAATTAGTAAAAGAAACACTATGGATCACGGAGGGAATGTCAGGCATGATGGCACACATGTATAGTCTTTGCTCTTTGAGTCTTACGTGTGAGGGTGGTGAGTGTGAGTTCAGACTGGACCTTATAGTGAGTCCAGGACAACTTGGTGTCGCACGAATACTAAAAACCCAGAGACAGATATTGGGATTCAGGATGAAAGATCAGAGAAGCAAAGCAGTCAAGCACTAGAGAGCTCTTAGCTCTATGAAATATTCAAACGGAAAGGAGAACAAGTTCCTGTGACATCCCGCCTTATATTCCTCTCTTGTGCTGGTACTAAAGGCATGCTCCACCTCGACCAGGCCTCTGTGGCTAACAAGTGTGGTAGCAGCTGGGATTAAAGGTGTGTGCTACTACTGCCTGGCCTGTACGGGTGACTAGTGTGGCTAGCTCTACATTCTGATCTTCAGGCAAGCTCTATTTATTCAAATACAAATAATATACCACTATAAGCTGGGTCACGTATCAAAACCCTTTTCCAATAATCAAAAATGAAGAGCCACATTAAGAAAGCAAGTAGAGAGCTTTCTTTTAATCCAACATTACCTTGGGCTCAGAGGTTTATTGCCTGAGTTTCTCAGCTTTATCATGTATGGATCATGGTAGGAAGCTTATTAAAACTCTGGCTTTTTATACACAAATTTGTGTTATGTGCACAAGTTTCAAATGGAGTCTATAGTTCTCATGAGAATAAATATTTAGTCTCTGAAATTTAAGAACTGCTGATTAGTACTTCAGAGTATGAAATAATGTCTTTACAGAATTATTTCCAGCATCTTGTTTTTTTATGTGTGGTCCTTAGACAGTATAAACAGCATCATCAGGCACTGTGTGAGTGATGACCAATCACAGGCTTGCACAGTGAGAATCTGTAATCTTCCAGTGACTCATCTGCATGCTACAGTATGAGAAGTCCCCATTGTCAAGGAGTCTGGCTCTGCAGACTCAAGTTGTATTCTGGCTCTGCCAGAGTCTAGCTTTAAACTTGGATCTGTAATACTCCATGCTATGCACCATTCCTCTGATCAGAGGGTTAATGCCAGAACTCCAAACCCAAGTTTGAAATAGTCATCATCTGTTTTTAGCCTTATAATTACACTTGTTTTGTAGAAGGCGGCATGTCCAAGGTGACCAAAGAGCACTTACCCACCTTTGTCTGTGATTCTGACAAAAATGAAAGCCCATCATGACACATGGGGATTGGGCCTTTATTGCACAGGAAATAGGATCATTATGCTTCACAACATCACTGTTGGTAGACATGGTGTCTGGAGGACACGGGGTCAGTCACCTTTACCTAAATCGTAGCTTCACTTGGGATCATACCAGTTCTGAGTCCTGGCCTATCTACTCTTAAACATTCTAGATTGGTCAAAATTTAAATAAATCATCATTTCCTCATGAACTATAGCAAGCAGATGATTGCTCGTTCATGTTTGCCTGTTTCAGGTCTAGGAAGAAGAGTACACAAATTGGATCACCTGTTCATTTTCTGTCTACAGAATGCGCCACGACTTTTGTGATGAGCGCTGTTTTTGCTTGTGTTCCATAAAAAGAAACAAAGGAACAAACAAATAAGCAAAACCTTAATGCATGTCTAGAGTACAGAAAAGTCAGATTGGAGAATGTGCTACAGTTCCTTGATGTAAATTCTTTGGTTGGAGGGAATGGGTGAATGAGCTGTTCTGAGTGTGGAGATGGGTCGTCCCACATAATATTTTTACCATCACATATTTAAATATTTCTATCTTGCTATTATGAAAAAATAAGTTAAGATTATCTTCTTATTTGTTTTCCAGTGACTTACAATGCCTCTTTAGATGCTTTCATTTCCAGTACAACCAGCAGTACAAACACTGTGGTGCTGGCGTGGAGAGAGAAGGCAAAAAGGCTCCTTAAAATGACACGTTTCAACATTGCCCAGGGCGTTCATGCTTTTGATTACCACTCTCGGCTCAATCTAATTGGTATGTAAAATAAATCACGATAACTATGAGGGCCTCATAAATTGTCTAGGATGCATATTTGTATGCAGGGAAGTACTGCATCTTGTTGCTTTATTGCCAGGGAGACCAACTTGAGCAGCTCACATTTTATTGCCTGAGAATGTTTGATAATGATGCATATGATGTGCAGTGCGTTTGAATTACACTGGGGTGAAATATGAGAAAGCACCCCGATGCTTTAATGAGTCTTTTATTAGAATTGGTAGGGGTGGAGATGACATAGGGAAAGAAGACAGTTTTTACAGCATCTGTTATTCTGCCGTCTTCCTAACTCTGTCAAACATTGCTCTCAAACAAATCCATCACCTTTGTTACTCACACACATGTGAGCATACACACATGCACACCTACAGCAATACACACTTGCACACATCAGTATAACTGCAAATCTTAGATACTTTTCAGGTAATTTTTTGAGAATTCGTATGCTATCATAACTTAATAAACATAGTTTATTAAGAAAGTATTTTTGATACAAAAGGTATCAGAAATATAAGCTTTTCCAGGTATTAAACTTTTAAATTAAATACCTAGATATTATGAAAGTTGATAATTTGATCTATGGATATGTAAGTCCAAACGTTATAAAACCAACATGCAGATCTGTTATAGAAAAATCAATAGAGCAGTCATAAAGAGCCTCTATAGCCTATGGTATGGGTCATACAATTCCACATTCAGTAATTAGCATTCACAGGAAAACTACTGTTGTTCATTAAACAAACAGACACTTAAAATAATGAATAATACACAGCTGAGATTAACACAGACCTGGTGAGATGGAATGATTTCCAAGAATACTCTAAAGTGTATCAGAGAAACCTGGGGGGATTGGTGAATTAATTTGGCAGGGACTCAAATATCACCCCTTTAACTCACTAGCTGACTAGTTATTTAACTCTTCTATACTTACCTGTTTGGTATTTGCGGGAAAACATAATAAGGGCAGGTATATAATCTGTTTAAGACCAAGACAAAACTAGAGAGTTAAATTACATCTTACATCCTCACATAGTACCTATCTTGGTCTTGAGAAGGTTCCTGGTTATAAAGGAGCCATAATAAAAATACTTGATTTCACAGTAAGCCAGGATGGACATGTTGGTGATTTTTGGTGGCTTGTGCATACTTTATTATTTAAACAGTGGTAAAATAATATGCTCTTAATATTTCTATTTATTGACTTGTGACTTGTGAATAATTAGTTTTTTTTACCCACCCCCCTCAATACCTATCATCCTGTCTAAATTTCTTTTGGCCCCAAAACAGGGAATTTTGGGGCTAGGAGGAGAAAATGTATTCCCTACCAGGCAGGCCTTGGGTAGGTTTCTAAAGGAGACAATTTTTTCCCCTTCTAGTATGAAAACTCCTGACTCAAATCAATGGTTCTCAAACTGTGGGTCATGATATCCTGCATATCAGCTATGTACATTATGATTCAAATAGCAGCAAAATTCAAGTTATGAAGTAGCAATGAAAGAGTTTCATGGTCATGAGTCACTACAACACGAGGAATTTTGCTAAAGGCTTGCAGCAATAGGACAGCTGAGAACCACTGCTTAAGGTCAGCCCACACCCATCACTCGACTGAATCCACAAGTTAGTTGGGCAATGACAAAGTTTTCCTTTCTTCAAGACAAGGTGCATTAATGTTCATGTGTGAAAAACTAATTTCACAAGGATAATTTAAGAAAACATTTTATTTTCTTTTGAATTCTGATCAGCGACGGCTGGCGTCAACAATAATGTTTGCCTCTGGAATCCCTATGTCGTCTCTAAACCAGTCGGTGTTCTATGGGGTCATTCGGCCAGTGTCATAGCTGTCCAGTTCTTTGCTGAAAGAAAACAACTTTTCAGCTTCTCCAGAGATAAAGTAAGTCACTTGACACCTCTAATTTTCTGCCCTCCCAATTCCTAATCTTCACTAGGCCCTGAATTTCTCTGAGAGGCGTCAGTTGTTCATGCATACTGGCTAACTATGCAGTCTTGGGGAGAGCTTCATTTGGAACAAGTATTGATTGGTGGTTACTTCATAAGAGTTCTGGGCAAGTGGACAAAAAAAAATCATTTCATTAAATTTGTGTTCAAATGATGTATTCACAGGTTTAATTCTTTTAATTTGATACTCCATATGTCACATCTTAAGCGCATCCAAAGTTCTTATTAATTCCACATGGAAAATAATGGATGTGGGGACAAGAAAATGCTGTTTGGGTAAAAGAGTGAAAAGGCACAGTTGGCTATTATCACATTAATATGAAAGATTCATTAAATTATAAATTTAAGTTAATGGAAAATATCAAGTCTACAATAAATTTTAATTACATGTCTGGTTGATGACCCTGATTGCACGGTTTTGTCTTATTTGGAGATTTTAGGGATCTGATTGAGAGCCTCACACATGAGAAACACACACTCCACCACTGAGTTGTGTTCTCAGCCCTTGATGGGGCATTTTCAATATTGTGGAATATGAACCAGAAATCATGCAGTCTAAACTGAATTCTGAGTACACTATAGTATCTAATTAAGTAAATTTCTTAATCTCCAAACACTTTGCCTTTTATGTGTTATATAATTTCCATTTTTATATAATTCCATACATTAAAGATTCAGCCAAAACTCTGATAGATTTTTGGCAAAATGGATAGCTCAGTGGTGAAGAGCACTTGCGGCTCTTGCAGAGGACAAAGGTTATTCCTTGCATCCTCGTGGTTGGGTTCACAAGCACCCATAATTCTAATTTCAGAAGACTAATGCCCTCTTCTGACCTCAGCAGATACCAGGCATGCAGGTGGTACATTTGCATATGTACAGCCACACACACACACACACACACACACACACACAATTATAGATTTCAAGATACTTGGCTATAAAGAAAAAAGTGGATAATAAGTGGAAATAGTCTCTGATATTCAGAGAACTTTTTTCCTGTATTTGAGTAATCTATCTGTGCAATAGGCAAAACTATGAAACTTAGAAAATCATCTTCAACTCCTTAGCCATGTCCCAGTCTTCCTAGTTATTGTAACTTACTTTTCTTTTTAGCTATGGTATAAATCCCCCTTTCCCTTAAACCTTACCAATAGGCTGCCAATTCTTGTTTATTCTATCATCAAAATCTGTTCATCATCTTGCTCCTTTATCTCAGCTGCCACTTTTCTAACTTTAAAAATGAATCTTGGCTTTGCTGGGAGTATTGGTGCATCCTTTAAAACCCAGCACTTGGGTGGCAGAAGCAGGTGGACCTCTGCTCATTCAAGGTCACTCTTGTCTACAGAGTAAATTTTAGGCAATCCAGGGACACATAGTGAGACTCTGTGTAAAAACAAAAGAAAACAACAACAAAAGAAAGAAACTCTCATCTCTTTAACTCTAAAATACTACAAACATTGCTGTGTCTTCTTACTGCAGAAGTTTCCTTCCATTCTGCTCATAAAGTAGTTTGCAAGAAACAGATGAATGAACGAGAAGCCGTCAGCCTCTCAGTTCTCCACTCCATTTAGCTGCCATCACTGAAATTCTTAACCTTTCACACAAAGCCCTTCTCCAATTGGTCAGTCTACTTCACTTCTTTCTCTTCACGTTTAATAATTCACACACAAGCTGTATAAACCCTTAGCCCTTACCACAATACAGTTAACTGGCACTGCAACTCCACATCCTCCTCGAGTTTCCTGTCCTCTGTTATAACCGACAGAGAGGTGTTTGTCAGCCTTCAGATCTTTGGAGTGGCTCATGTAGACGTGGGTGTTTCCTTCTGTGTGCTCCAAATGTTCTTCATTAGAATATTATCATCATTAATTTGCTTGCTTAAGATATTGGTTTTTTTTTTTTTTACCTGTTCTCAGTATCTTTCACAACCCCTCACATACTTTAGGTTTTATTCTTTGAGTCCATGTTTCTAGCTCCAAGTGAAGAACTATTTCTTTGGACAGAAAGTAGTAAAGAAGCTCAGAATGAGATCTCTTAGGATGCCCTCCTGCATTCAGTTGTCTTATTCTTTTGAGGTCTTTGAAACCTTTGCTCTGACTTCAATTATTGAACACTGTATTTCTATATTTTTTTATTTATTTACTTATTTATTATGTATACAATATTCTGTCTGTGTGTATGCCTGCAGGCCAGAAGAGGGCACCAGACCTCATTACAGATGGTTGTGAGCCACCATGTGGTTGCGGGGAATTGAACTCAGGACCTTTGGAAGAGCAGGCAATGCTCTTAACCTTTGAGCCATCTCTCCAGCCCCTGTGTTTCTATATTTTATCTTTAAATTTTGACTGGAAGGTATCAGTTACTTGTTAAATTCATTCTTAACACTCCCAGGATCTAGCACATATTAATATTGTAAACACACAGTAGAAGATAAAATATAAACAGTGTAACTCTTAATTCATCATTAATATTTTTAAAGCGAGGGACTGTATCTTCCTTGGATTGTGCCATACATGTGCAAGGTCCTCAATAAATTATAGTTAAGTGAATAAATCTGAATCGGACAAAAAGAAACAAATATCAGAATTTCATCATTATGGAGCTCCGTGAAAGCTTTCATAACCTTAAAGACAAGTGCAAACACATGTATTTTGAATCAGGATTGATCGCATACAGCTGTGATCAATATTAAGACGACCTGGCCTATTTCCAAAGCAGTTTTGTCCATCAATTTCCGCTTTGGTCTCTAAACTGTTGTGTCATTATAAAAACTTGTCATGCGGTCACCCAGGTTGGTTGGAATACATTTCACATTCATGAATCCACGACAATCCTTATGTCTACAGCAAACAGCAGGGCTTTCTGCTACTGGAATATGTCTCTGTTTTGTTACTGCAAAATTCTTTTGCATATTTTACAGGACTGTAGTGAAATTAGAACTCCAGGGAAGATGAAACATCATTTTGTTTCCTCAAGGGCCTTTGATTGGATAGTACTATCATCAATCAGTTGCTAAATTAGAGGATCAAAGAGAGTCAGATCTAAACAACTTCCTCACAATATGAGCTGCAACGTTAGTTCTTCCAGAGAGGTTGTTCTATTGTCAGCTTTCAAGAGGGCAGAAAACAACTTTATTCCTTTAAAATCCCTTCCATCCATTATCTCATTTATCCTCTTCCACTCATACAAAATCCCTTCTTCATCCCTAGTTCTCTTTCTAATTTATGTCATGTGTGTGTGTGTGTGTGTCTATCTGTCTGTCTGTCTGTGTAGGTTATTTGCTTGATGGGGCAGTGAACCAGTACCTACACCAATATGACACCCTCTCCCCTGCAACTTTTAACTGCTCCTCTGGGAGGACAAACAACTGTGACTTGATTCAGGATAAAACCTGTAGCTGATGTATTCCACAGAAACATTCTTGTAAGACTATATCCAGTTAAACAAAACACGCTTTAAGTGTTTATTGATTATGGTTTTGCTTATTACTGTAAGACTTGACTATACACGGAGCTGTTCTATGAGGTTGTACTGAGAAAAGCCAGCACCTTCAGTGCCTGTCTTCTTATTTTTACACCTAAGCCATGTAGCTTGGAACTGGCTTCCAAGTGCCAGGCTTCTGCACTGCAGTCTTTAAAGCCCTTTAGCCAGCCGCATCCTCACGCCTCCTCTCTCTCTTTTCTATTTTTTTCTGTACTGTTTTGAACACTAGAAAACCTCCCCACACATAATAATTTGAGTCAGCTTTCTCTCCCTCCTTCACTTTTCTGTCATTATTTGGAAATTATGAACCTTTTAAAGCCATGTACCTTGAATTAAATCTTATCTGGTGCTGACTCAGCTTTCAAAAGTGCACTGAAAACAATCTCTGTCTGTCCACATATTTATTCCTGCACCTCCCTATTCATGCAGCTACTTATTATAAATGTAATGTTTGCAGTAAACAGTGAAACCTTTGGTTATTGTAGTTTTATTAGTGTCTATATAAATAATAGGGATTTTGCCAAGCTCTGACAAGATTCTTCTACAAAGCCTGACTACAGAGTGCTGGCCTACATCTTAATCCAGTCCTCACAGCACACTTTCAGTTGTGATTTGGGATGATTTAGATAATGGGTTGAGCAATTTTACTACATTCTCCCCACACAACTGAAATAATTTCTGAGTTGGCAGCTGTGTTTTCATAGGAAGGTGAGGGAATGGGTGGATAAAGTCAACACATGCAAGATCATGGACCTGAGTTGGATTAAAGTAGGATCCATGTACCTGCAGTCTCAATGTATTGGCTTCTACTTCTCACACACATAAACACGATGGTCGTTATAACCGCACATTATTAAAAAGTTGACAGTGGTATGAAATGAGGTGAGGAAGTTTATCTTTATCATTATGTGAAAACAATTTCCTTTAATAAAAAAATCAATAGTTGGGATCTATAATCTCAATTATATAAAGATGGAGGTGAAATGAAGAGCCCCAAACAGGCCCTGACTAATCATAACAAGAACCTGACTAATGGGAATTTGTATGGGCACTATAAGTTGCTAGGCATCAAAATGTAAGTAGGAACAGCACATGTGGATAAAAATTTAAATTACTGAACCAATTGTTAAATATGAATTTTAGGAATTTATCTATTATCATTAGTAACAAAAAGAAAACATAATTGACGAACAAGAAGATTACTATTAAATATATTCATATTTGACTGAATGTGTTGGTGCAGATGTCTATTCCTAGCACCTGGGAGAGAGAAGCAGGAGGAATAAAAGTTTTCAGATCATCTGCAGGTACATATCAAGCTGCAGGCAAGCATAGACTACATAAGATCCCGTCTCAAACAAAACAAAAAACTAAATATAAATATATACACACTGGGTATGCTGCATGTATATAACTTACTAGGAGGCCGCTAGTTAGTTCCCGGCTGCTTAGCTCTGAAATAACCACACAGAAACCATATTATTTAAAACACTGCTTGGCCCATAAGCTCTAGCTTCTTATTGGCTAATTCTTACATTTTAATTTACCCATTTCTATTAATCTATGTATCACCATGTGGCTGTGGCTTACCAGCTAAAATTCCGCCCAGCTCTGCAGGGGCTACATGCCTTCTCCCTGACTCTGCCTTCTTCCTTCCAGGATTCAGTTTAGTTTTTCTCACCTTGCTCTGTTTCCTTATAGCTCTGCTATAGGCCCAAAGCAGTTCCTTTATTAACCAATGATATTCACAGCATGCAGAGGGGAATCCCACATCATGTGTAAGTGAGACTGTATGTGTGCATACATGTGCATGTGGAGGCTGAAGGCTAAGGTTAGATGGACTTCTGTAACTTTCCACCTCATTTTTTGAGACAGTCTCCACTGAACTAGGTGGTCACCAGCTGCCTAGCCTGGTTGTCTAGCTGATTTCTTGAATCCTCCTGACTCTACCTCTCAAGCGCTGGGAATATAGATGTAAACTGCACATGGGTGCTGCACATCTAAATACAAGTTGTTAATTATGAACTGTGTTCTAGTTTGTTTTCTATTGCTGTGATAAACACTATGGCTTGACGCAACTTGAGTAGGGAAGGGTTTACTCGGTTTTCATTTCTTATATAAGTGAAGGCATGTGGGGAAGGAACCCAAGCAGTAGTCTTGAGTTAGGAACTGAATCAGAGACTGGGGAGAGTGCTTCTTACTGGCTTTCTCCCTTCCTTCCTTCCTTCCTTCCTTCCTTCCTTCCTTCCTTCCTTCCTTCCTTCCTTCCTTCCTTCCTTCCTTCCATAAAACCCAAGACCCCTTGCCTGAGTGTGGCACTATGCACAATAGGCTGAATGCCTCGCCATACATCAATAAAAAATTGTCCTATAGACTTGCCTAAAGGTCAGTCTGAAGGACATGTTTTTTTTTTCAACTGAGATTTCCTCTTCCTAGATGACTTCAATTTGTGTCAAGATCACAAAGATCTAACCAGCACACATGACAAGCCCTTTCCTAGCTGAGTTATCTCTTCCGTCCCTAGCATATTCATTTTGAACCGTGTCTTAGTTCTATTTTAGAAGTTAACTGAACACAAAAGAAGGGAGAAATTTATGACCCTCATATAATAACTGTGCCATTGAGCAACATCTTTGAAAATGACTTGATTGAGAGAACTGAATTAATAGGAGTTCTTTTGTGTCACCAACTGGATCTAGACTGAGGACAAAATTAGTGGATAGTCATGGTCTGGATTAAAGCCAAATCATGTGATATTAGTTCTTAAACTGGTAGAAAGATTTCTTGTTCACAGAGATTAGCACTGACTGGGTCATAAAACCTCAGAGAACTATTCACCTTGGAACAAACAATAGACCTAGAAAATTTATTTTTAATATAATAATCTCTGAGCCTGTCTTCAAAGATTTATGATTTAATTGTCTGAGAAAATGGCTTAAGAATAGGTAGTGCTTAGAAAATCTAAGTTGTCTTTATAGTCAAGAGAAAGAAGCAAAGATACTGTAGGAATATGTAAATTGATGTTCCCTTTTTATCACTTGTTGCCCAGGTCCTGAGACTCTGGGATATTCAACACCAGCTGTCCATTCAAAGGATAGCTTGTGCTTTCCCTAAAGGTCAAGACTACAGGTGCCTTTTCCACTTTGATGAAAGCCACGGACGACTTTTCATCTCCTTCAATAATCAGCTTGCCTTGTTGGCCATGAAAAAGGAAACCAGCAAGAGGGTGAAGAGCCATGCAAAAGGGGTCACCTGTGTCCTTTACCATTCCCCCCTGAAGCAGGTAAAGGCACTTTATTGTCTGCTATTGTCTTGACATATCCTCCAAGGTCAGTGGTTCCTTTCCTCAATTTGACCTAACATAAAACCAAAGGTGATGGCCACCTTCTGTTGCAGAGAAGTTTCCTTGATGAAGAGTATGCACTGCACTGATGAATGGGTATAAGGACAAATATTTAGAGTATAGTTAGGGATTATTTGCTTTAGTAAAGTGACAAAGATTCTTCCATCATAAACAAAACAAAGACAGCAGAAATAACCACATCAAAGTGGATGAGGGAAGACTGCAAGGCCATAGACAAAAAGCGAAAGGCCACTAAGGAATGCCGAGAGTGGAGAAATTGTTTTCCCCAGGGAAGAGCACATTATTTGGTTACCCACTATCCAATTCTCATTGCCAAAAGCATACATACCAGTCACATTAGATTGACAGAGCAGGACATATTTAGGAAAATATATATATATATATATATATATATATATATATATATATATATTTGATAAATATATTTACATAACAATAATTAATGATAAAAGGGCATTAATTGAAAATAGCCAGAGAGGACTTTCTGAAAGGGTTTGGAGGAAGGAAAGGGAAGGGAG
Source organism: Microtus pennsylvanicus (assembly GCF_037038515.1). Taxonomy (NCBI): domain Eukaryota; kingdom Metazoa; phylum Chordata; class Mammalia; order Rodentia; family Cricetidae; genus Microtus; species Microtus pennsylvanicus. Next base: position 40,926,709 of record NC_134594.1, on the reverse strand, counting down.
AAATGGTATAATTAAATTATAATTTTAAAAAATATAATTAAAAATATAATGGTGAATCTAATAAACAGCACATAGGCAGGAAACGGTTGAACACCACATACTCTTCTGCAGTATGTGTGTTTGTAGGTGGATTCCAAGGGGAATGTCACTGTCTGCCTGTCACAAAAGCATCACAATATTTGGGTTAAAGCCAGCACAACCCAGAACATAATCATACCCATCTTCATTAACCTCTAGTTCAGGTTTTGAGCCAAAATGCAGGTGAACGTAGTTATAAAATTTCCTGTTAAGATCACCACCCTCTTGCATCCTCATGGAAAGTTCTGAAATATTCATGAAATGTAATTAGCAGAGATCCATTTTCCCCCAGCATATTTTACACCAGTGGCTCAAAGCGGCAGCCTGGAATATATTCATAAGGAAATGATTCAGTTAAATGTGATTCCACTTGGTATGCAGCACGGGTGTTGTTTGTCTCCCACCACTTTAATGACACTGCAGCCTTTGCTTATGAGATCGCTACCTGAATCTCAATGAAGTTTAGCTCCTCAGGAGCTTGAGGCCACACAGATCCTGGCCCTTTCTGGAAGACAGAAACTTCTTCCAGCCAGACAAGCTGGCAGTGGGGTCAGTTGTAAATCTGGTTTCTAGGCACCACTGGCATTTAGTCTCCTGCCATGCTCACCTCAGGCCCCGTGGAAACATCAGAGTGCTCCCACTGATGGGTCAGGAAACGGATCTCCAGCCTGTGAACAATTAAACAATAACTCCAACCCGTTCTTGCTTCCAAAGGCTGGGGAGGCTTCTGCTCTGGCTCAGAGACATGGAAAGCTCTTTGTTAATAATGAGCATTGTGTCATGTCACCGCTTCAAACACTGTTTTCTGGTTATTCTGGGAGATAAAATCCTTGACAAAACAATTCCGTGCCAATTCCATCTGCACAGCAACATTCCCCCACAAATGTTTTACTGAACTTCATGAAGGCAACTGGTTAATTTGGCTCCCTGGTGGCTGCTGAGAGCTGGCTGCATTTGTTTCCTAGAGAACATTCTGCTAATTGAGATCTGCAAAGTGGAAATGCCATGTTTGTGTGTAAATCTTTAAGATCCTGTGTTGTCTAGCTATAAGATGAGGCACATTCCGTGAGGCGTTCAGCTGGCAGCATACAGGAAAGAACTGGAATCTTCCACTTTGGAGTTGAAAATAAAACCAAGGTTACACAGGCAGGCTATAGAGACAAAGGAATATGCCCGCCCGTGTGACAGAAGATTCAGGAAACATCCCTGTGGAGTCAAGCGCATCTCTATTTGTTGCTATGCCTTACATCATAAATAACTAAAAAATAACTTTGAAGCACACAGGTCTGGGTATTGAATCAACAGCCTTTCTTAGCTACTAAGCTGGCAAAAAAACCACTTTAACATTACATTTTAGGAATATATTCTAGAGAAGTACAGAGAAAATTGTATTCCTACAGTCATTAACAAGTTACTACTTCAGAGTAGTTGGACAAAACAAATAACATGCTTTGAAGATGTATCAGGTGTAAAAAAAAAAATGAAGCAAAGATTAGTAAGCTGTCATTCCTTTCTCCCAACCCCTAAAAACTCAGGGAGACTGTTGTCTAGGGTAAGCCTAGGTCTTACTCTCAGATGCATTGTTAGGGAGATACCCATCAAAGAGGGATGGAAAGGTGAGCAACGGGGCTTTGAAGAGGAGTTGGGGGGTGCCCTACAAGCTAGCATGGCAATCTCAAAGAAAAAGAGTGAGCGCCAGCCAGAAGACACAATGAGAGCATCAGTGAAGCTGGGTGTGTACTGTGAATTTACAGGGGCCGATCAGTTTGGGAGTTCTTATGGGAGCCCAGATGGGCTACACAGCTTGAAGCCAGAGGATGGACGCTGTTCACCGATGTTTCGGTTTGATCTCAGAAAATGAAGCACAGCATCGAGGCCAAAATAGTTCTCATATTGTGAGCTCAGTTCCTGGGAGCCTGTAATCTTCAGGGAGTCGGAGATGCCAAGAGTAGTTTCCTGTCAGTTCTTCCACAGCTCTGTGGGGAAAAAGCTTTCTAGAGGTACACGGTGGCTGATGACGTCATTGCTCTAGCGGTTATGGGAGTGTATGCTGTTGTATTTTAAATGTGCAATGTGATGCATTTATACATAGATGAATGCAAATTTGTCTCCACTATTTATATTTATGTATATATTTTATTGAATACAAATGAAAGCCATTTTGATTCTACAATGATTTATAAAACTGTAAAGAGATCTCAAGACGGAAGGTTTTGAGAAATGCTGAGGTTGAAATGTGGGGGTTGCGATGCTGGGCGGATTCCTGGCTTCACTTTCCTAAGTGTGCGTCTAAGAGAATTCAGGGTCAGAATGCAGCACTGTGCCTTTCCCAGGATGCCTTGGTAGTGACTGGCTGCAATTCTCTTCGCAGCAATGCCCTGCCTCTAGTTCTCTTTGCTGGAATAGTTCTCCCAGATCCGTAGCTCTTCCCATGACTATCATTGCTTTGAGGAATCTGGTTTTCTTCAGAACTTTCTTAAATTCCTTCATCTTTTGTTTGAAACACATGCCAGATGATCCAGAATGTAGCCCATTGGCTCCACCTCTATCTCCTTTTGTGTCGTCTTGAAGACTTTTGTTTTGACTAAACTTGACAATAACCATCTCTTATGTGGCCATTTTAGCATTTTGCCCACGTTTTAATGTTATTTCATTCCTGCTGGGTTTCAGAGAGACCCCACAATAACCTTGTATAAAAGTAGCTTGGCATATTTCTGAGAATTTATTTCCATGCCCCTCAAAGCTCCATTCTAAGAGAAGGTGGTAAGCCATGCAGAGTCTGTTAAAGGCAACTGCACACTCTCACAGCCAGCCAGAGAAAAGAGTGATTTGATGGGGAAAACCATGGAAAGACCTTTTGAACTTAGTGTGCCGAAGGCACAGGTTTCTTAAATGAAAGTTTTCTTAGAAACTCATAATTGTAGGAAATTTAAAAAAATATGTATTTTTAATACATAATATGGAATTGAATAGGCAAAATTTCTGTTTCATGATTCTGACGCTCCTCTTATTAATGCAAGTTCATGTGGTTTTACAGAACATGATGTCAATTGTCTTTTCCTTTAATATATTTGTAGTCAAGTTAGATAGGTGTCACTGAATTTGGACATAAATAATGTTTGCTATTTTTATCAGAGTTGCTAGCTTTTAGAAGACATCACCTGTAAGTACTACATGCTAATTATAAGAAATTGAAACGATGCAGTTAAGCTCAACTAAGAAATGAGGTGCTGCCGAGGCTTTGTCAGCAAGTTTTAGGATCACTTTGTGCAGTCTGTTTCACACAAGTATGGTTGTGTGACGCACTTTTTAAATTAGTAATATGTTGAGAAAGATTTCCTTACCTAGTTCTAAACCTAGACCTACTTCATCATTCCCCAACACATTGTGTGTGTGTGTGTGTGTGTGTGTGTGTGTGTGTTTCAAGGCCAGAGGTTGACATCTGGTGTCTTCGTCCACTGCTCTCCACCATATATAAATATTAAGGCAGGGGTTCCTAGTGAACCTAGAGTACATTAATAAAACTAGTTTTGATAGCCAGCCTGATGTGGGAATTCTCAGTCCTGGGGCTAAAGACAGGTCATCGTGCACATTTACACAGATGCTGAGCTATGGCCCTCATGTTTTCTTGCTGAACACTTCAGCTGAACAGTCACCTCCCCATCACTCACTTTATAATATTTTTAAGAGGCAGAGTAGTATCTTTTAGTATCTGATTTTTATAAATCCACTTTCTTTGATGGCTATTTTGCCCTTATGATGTTTTTGCATGCAAATATATTCATACTCAAGATTTTATTGATTAGAAGCAGTCCTTGAAAATGGATTTCTAGGTTAAAGGATGTCCATGTTTGATAATTTGATACACAGCCTGCCTCTTGAATTTTAGCATTATCTACCCTCCAAGTGCACACGTGTTAATCTCATCTATGCTTACTTCAAGGGATTTGTTTGACAGTGGCCGTCTGGCTTCCTTCTGTGTTCCCATCATCCTTGTCAGTGGGTGTCCCTAAAAAGGAGCACAGATCATGGGCTATGGAAATTTTTCAAACTGGGACTTGTAACTTTATCCAGAGTGACGCTATTTCTGAGGATCAAGTCTCACACTTTCATAGGAAATCAATCCCAAATAAAATAATTCATTAAATATTGAGTCACACACAGGTCCTACCTTCATTTTTTGCACATTTTGCACATATTTTTATATGGGTGGGGTGGGCTGATGAAGATTAAGTTACATGAGGATTTCAATAGTTCCAGTGTTAATTCTCTCAGTCACTGCATAACTGGAGGTAAGGTAGAATTGACGGATGCTTTATCTCTGCCTTACAAGACACGCCACATTGTTAGCACTGCGTTCAGTACAAAGTTAGGAAGATTCCCTTTTGAGCACAACTGGAAAGGAAACTAACAACACTATTCTCCTTGTTGCCTTATTGTTGGGCTCCAAGGGACACATTTTGTGTTTACACAACTTTTTGTTGTTGGCCAACTCAAAACGGTAACTGACTATAAATCAGCCCTGAGACCATGTGCTCTGATCATATGATAAAGGCTTATGGGCTACCCCATTCTTATGGGTTCTACTCCCGCGCACGGGCACACACACACACACACACACACACACACACACACACACACACACACATTTGCATGCTCACCTATACACATACCTATTTTACTGCATGTTATTTGGAAGAAGTAACACTCTTACCAAAAGGAGAAATGTATTATAAGTATCCTTCCACCCCCTCTTTACTCAGCTTTCTGGATTTGATGAGCACCTTTTGGGGTTATTTTATTCATTTTTTATAATGTAAGTGCTGCTGCTATTGCAGTATATAAAATACAATTATAAGTTTCTCAAAGCTTGCTTATAAATGCAGAGGGTGGGAAGTGACTGGGAGGGGGCACAGTGGATTGCTCCACTTTTTATTAATTGAAACAGAAAAGCACTTTTGGGGGCAGCCAAAGGATTGCCTGTTTCTGAAATTAAATATTTGCAGAAGATTTTTTTTCTAATAACTTCCCACCAACTCCACCCAGGAGGCACAAAGGAGTTCTTCATGGGGTCAGCTTCTGGCACTCCTCCAGAGGAGATCACATGGTCCACCTTGCCTAAGATGGAGTAACACCTGGTAATTTATCCCTTGGTGCTACAATGCTGACACCCACGATGATGCAAAATAGGGAAGAGCCTGAGGTTAGCCTCATACCCAACATTCTATACCCCCCATACCTAAGAATATTTTATACCCCCCGTACCTAAGAACCCAAAACAAGGGTCATGGTCTCTTCCCACCAGGGAGAGCCTTCACCACCAGAGTCAAAAACTGCACGGTGCCTCTTTCATGTCCTGAGAAGTAGGCTCCTCGCTAGTAGAAAGAGAACCCTTAGCTAAAAGGGGCTCTTCACTGTTGGCTGTGAGGAAATTAAAGTTTTCACAGAAGAGGCCATCTATTATATGTGCCTGTCGACCCTCTCATCCCACTAACCTCTCACTAATTGGAGTTCAGGGTGCTGAAACGGCTGGCCCCAGCCTCTCACTCACAGACCCACCAGGTCCAAATGCAGCCCATTTTTCCTCCGAATTCTGGTTCTCTGAGGCGAACAATGACCCTGCTGAGATTCCTAAATTAAACAGGGAAATGCAAGGGCATTAACATATTCCTGGGTAGAACTGGATAGAAGGGGCAAGATTCACGAATTATTTTATTCTTATACAAGTGAACAAACACATATGTATTTATTTATGCATGTATTTGTATGTATGTGAATTATTCTGTACATTATTTTTCCTTTAAACAAATATATATATATATATATATATATATATATATATATATATATATATAATTTAATAATTCTAAGAGTATGGTAGGCAGTGATAGTACATACCTTTAAGCCCAGCAAGCCGGGCGGCGGTGGCGCACGCCTTTAATCCCAGCACTCGGGAGGCAGAGGCAGGCGGATCTCTGTGAGTTAGAGACCAGCCTGGTCTACAAGAGCTAGTTCCAGGACAGGCTCCAAAACCACAGAGAAACCCTGTCTCAAAAAACCAAAAAAAAAAAAGCCTTTAAGCCCAGCACTTGGGAGGCAGAGGCAGGCAGATCTCTGAATCTGTAGACAAGGCCAGCCTGGTCTGCAGAGCTAGTTTCAGGACAGCCAGAACTGTTACACAGAGAAATCCTGTATCAAAAAATCAAAACAACATAACAACAAGAAAACAAAGTGTTTGAGAATATGCATTATATTAAATGCTTTTGTCGTAAGTGGTGATGCGGAGCTCTTTGGGGTGTTCTGAAGCCCTGTATACTGTCCACAGGCAGACTCAGCGGGTGGTGCTTTTCCCCCATCACGCCATCACACCTTTTAAGTGTTGTGCGCCTCCTTGCTACTATTTGGAGGGTTTCTGAACTGCTCTCTCTGTTGCCTGAAGTTCTTGTCTCTCAGTTCTCTGTGTAACTCATTCCTTCATGTCAGTTAGGTCTTGCTTTAATTTTGAAGCCTCCCGAAGTACTCTCTGTATAATTCTTACAATTAATACATTTTCTCTATTTGCGCTGCTTCTTTTTTCTCCCCTTTCTTCATTTACTTTTTGCCGCATCACATTTTCCTCTGTCTTTTCTCATCAAAGGTGATACAGAGTCTTTCATTATTTTAGGTAAGTCTTAGAAATACTTGCAAGCATATGGTGATCAATGAATCCAAGGAATTAATATGAAGTAGTAGCTAAAATTAACATTGAAAGAGGCAAAATCTGAGGAACAAAATTTATAGATAGAGAATGGTTGTCTTAAGATATTGGAATCCAGTTTATATGCTAGTTCACGGTATGTTAGCATTCTCCTCATCTCTCCACTTACTAAAATATAACTCCTAGTGATGTGATGAAAAATGAGAATAAAGGAAGTAGCCTGCTTCCTGTTATGGGGCCATAAATAGCACCGACTTTAAAAAATACCATTATAAGCAGCAATTTAATAACATATCTCCATCCCCTGGTAGTCAATGGCATCTGCTGCTATCACTTTGGATTCCTGCTGTTACTTAGACCCCTACTCGGGATGCATATGAAGGATGACTCATTTTGTCTGCTGTTTGTGGAATTGCAAGAAGACAATTAGGTGACATGGATATAGCTTCTGGTTTCTTGAAATTGTCTGATTAGCTGTGACAGCCTTAGATGCGAGAGACAGAAAGATCCCATATCTTCCTAGACACTTACAAGCTCAGGTACGTAGAATGTATTAGGTTCTTGTCACAGCAGGCCACTATGTGAGGCCCATTTGCACTGGAAAGTGGGTTTTAGGTGAGGCCACTTCTGTTCTGCAGATGGAGGGCAAGTCAACAGTGGCTGAGGTTTACTCGGATAAAAGACAAGCAGGCTTGAACCGCATGCAGAAAGAGATTTGCTGTAGCCAAAAGGAAGCTCACCAGTGTGTTGCCAGTATTTATTCTGGGCTTTATTGCTTATAAAAATCACTAGCTAAAAACAAAGTCCCCAGTGTCTTGGAGTTAAATTACTTTCCTAACCTGCCAATCTATATTAACTGTAGTCTTACTAAACATGAAATCTTTTCAGGTGCATTGTTTCTCTAATTCTCCAATGTTGCCCTAGAAGAATAGAAGCTAGGAAAAGCAGGTGGAGTATTTGTGACATGGTCGGTTTCAATGCACGACTTTTTTGCCTTCAGCACGGGAAGGCAGATTTCCATATAATGGAATCAGACTGGCTGTCTGCTGTTGCCACGGTTGATTCAGGTTTCCTGCATTAGCCCTGAAGGAGCAGAGAAGAGTGATACAAACGGAGGGCCGGTGTGCCAGAGCTCAAGCAGGTGGGCAGGGGAGGGGGTGCGCATGCAACAGGGGGTGGTCATTGCTGATCCCAAAACAAATGTCTACATGGGTAAAAGGATAGAGGGGCAAATTTTTTAACACAACTTTAAAATGTCAACTTTAAATACACAATGCAACTGAGGGTGGTCATTACTGATCCCAGAACCAATGTCTACATAGGCGAAAGGGTAGAGGGGCAAATTTTTAAACATGGTTTTTAAATGTCAACGTTATATAAACAAATATACTTTCATGTATATTTCTGCTGGGGAATAGTCATCTTTTAGTACTGAACATATACTACTTGCTTAATTTGATTTGAAAGCAATTAAAAATCCTTCACAAGCTTTAGTCTTTTAAAAGACTACTATCACAAATTGCTTTTTATGCTCAGAGAATGTTGTAATTATTTAAAGAGTATGAAGTTGTGATCGCTTAGAATTTATGTAGCATTGTCTTCTGAGCATTTTGTGGCTACTTCATGACAGAACTTGAAACAGCTCTTTTTACCTGCTCAACACCTGCATTAAGAATTGACCTGTCAATAATTCATTATGGGTGAGAGAGAAACTCATGAAACCTTACCTCTCCCTGAGGAGTTTTCATTAATAGTTACTCAGTGATGTAAAGACTGGAAAGTTGCCATCACTGTTCAGTTAAATACTCCTCCTTTCATGCTTATATATGACATTCTAATTAAATATAGTGCACGATACACACAGACACACATGCACAACCTGCACACACACACACGACATGAAAGACATGGCAGGTGAGAGACTAGTTTGAAGAAGAAGTTTGTTAGGAGTGAAAGGGATTAAGAGAGGATAACAAAGTAAGAAAGTGAATCTGATCAAATTGCTTTATATATGTAAAAAATTATGAATCAAATAAATAATGATTATGTAAGATAAGAGCCATGATATATTTGAAATTTCAATGTGCATTGAACTCTAGTTTCTAAAGTTATAATCATCTTCATTCATTGTTGTGGTATCAGAAAGTCATATATTATTTTTCTTTAATTTGAATATAAAAGATGAACGAGCATCGATAATAGCCTACAGCAATGAGCCTTAGAAGAGTGACATGGCTAACTTTTATAGCTTACTTGCAGCAATGCCATATGCTGTAGTTAGCGATTTACAAACATTAGTTTCTTTAAGCCCTTTTAACAAGGTTTTGTTAGTTGTAATTATCTCTGCATCACAGATGGGTAAAGTGATGCCTATAGAGGTTAATTAATATGATTGACTTTCATGCCCAACTTCAGACAATTAACTAGTGAAACAGACAGACTTGAGCACATTTGCTGGAGATTCTGGGTGTTCAAACAAAATCAAGTGGAAACAAGCATATGCTTAGGATGATAAAAATATTAGGTCACATTATTTCAAAGATACAGGCCATTCAACTTTGATGTCTTCCCCTAGCTTAATAGTAATATTTCATGTCATTTAAGGAATCATTTAATCAGAATTGAAGCTTCAGTGAAGAGAACAAAGCTTAAAAGAGATCTGATCCTGATTCTTTTCTTTAACATAAACTTTACCAAGGGTTCGTTGCTTCTTTCAACCCCTCCTCTCCTTTCTGCATTAGAATGACTTGCTTAGTTAAGACTCTTTTACATGCATGATTCCAGCTGGTTCTGAGTGGTCTTCTTGCATCCCTTCTCTGTTCTCTGCTCTTCTGTGTCTCTACCAACAACATCCTCTGCAGCAGTCCTCTCCTTTTTAATAACTATGACTTTCCTCTCACTTTTTAATTCATGAACTTTTTTCTTTGACAATTTCATACATGTATATAATTAATACACTCTAATTACTCTTGGTCTCACCCACTCTTTAATCTCCTGCCATACACTTTTATGCCTGTATGTTCCTTTATTACATACATACCACTTTTGGTTTATTTTGTGACTCAGTTATTTTAAGCAGAATTGTCTGTGTTACCACAAGGTTGGAACTTTCCAGTGGATCCCTTGATTGGGCGCACACTGAAGACAACGACTCCCTCTCTTCTAGAATCTTTCAGTTGCCAATAGTTTATCAATGAGAGGTTGGGTCCCATGTGACTGCTTCCTTAATCCACAATCAACAGTTGCTAGCTCCAGTCTTGTGAACATTCTGTGCAGACAATCACAGTTGCTCTGAGATCATGTTTCCAATGACTATCCTAGTTGTATGTCAACTCTCACAAGCTAGAGTCCTCTGAGAGGAGGAAACTTAAATTGAAAAATAAACCATGCCTCCATAAGGTAATGCCATGGGTAAGCCAGTGTGGCGTTTTCTTAATTAGTGATTGATGTAACGGCTTGTGGTGGTTTGCATAGGAATGGCTCCCATGGGCTCATTGCCTGAATGCTCATCCTCAGTTAGTGGAACTGTTTGGGAATAATTGGAAATGTGGCCTTTTGGAGGGACGTTGTCACTGGCGGTGGGCTTTGAGTCCATGTTTAAATGTTTATTTTTGTGAGAGTTGCTTTGGGGATGGTGTCTCTTCATAGCAATGGAACAGTAACTAAGGCAGGAGCCGACCCCAGTGTGGGCAGTGCCACCCCGAGGCTAATGGTCCTGAGTGCTATAAGAAAGCAGACTGAAGATGCCATGAGGAACAAGTCAGTAAGCAGCAATCCAGCCTCTGCCCCTGCCTCAGGTTCCTACCCTGGCTTTTCTCTGTGATGTATTTGCAAACTATAAGGTGAAAGGAACTCAATCCTCCCCAGGTTACTTTTGGTTATAGAGTTTGACCAGAGCAATAGAAATTCTAACTAAGACAATTAATTGCTTTGTCCCTTCACTAGCAAGACTAGTTACAAAAGGTGGAAAAAAAGAATTACCTGTCAAGAATCATTGGTAAAATCATGGACCACTAATGCCTTCAAGCTTGCAAGTGATCACTAGGCTAATAAGTGTGGTGGGCTGCCATGTCCAGGCTCTTTTTTAAAGATCTCACTTCCTCATGCTTGTGTGACAAGCTCTTTACAGACTGAACCATCCCTCTGGATGCTACATGGAGATTTTAATCCATAGATCTAGAGTTTTTGAAACTAGGAATTTGTCATTAAAGTTTTTCTGCTACTGTCTGGATATTCAGCAAGTGCCTGTAGAATGCATGCATGTGTTGATGATGACCACCAGTTAGCCTTACTAACATACGTGTGATCTGAAATAAAAACTTTTCTCAATAAGTTTGCATTTATAGAATGACACTTAACATGTAAACAGTAGGGAAATACTTTGTCTTCTCAAAAGCAAAGTATTACCCTAGATAAATTACTATCTACATGTTTATGTCCTTATTGGTATTCTCTCATGAACTAGACCTCTACAGTATCGCTGGGAAAGGAGTTTTTAACAAAAAAATGCCTTATCGATGTTGTATATCTAAAGTGGAAAGATGTGGTCGACTTGCCTCTATCAAACACAAATTTTCTCATTCTTATCATATTTAATCTTCTTCCTCCTAGCATTTGTTTTGCTGCTTTCCTCTTGAAGTATAAATGTATGTGTGGATTTATATTTAACCTGTGCTCTTTGTTTTCAGTGATACATGAATAAGTGTAAAACACACACAGACACACGCACGCACACAGATACACACAAAACTGTGAGTAAAGAGAAAGAAAAGGACTTATGGCATAAACAAGTAACAGGTTCAGTAACGTGTTGACCTTAACTACTTCCCATAGTGGCCTGAAGTGCCTCGTTTTATGAGTGTTACACGGAAGTAGATCACAAATGAAAAGTTCCGTTTTGTTTAGTGAATAGTGTCTCAGTAGCAGTTCCGTTTTGTTTAGTGAATAGTGTCTCAGTAGCATAACTATGAGATTTGCCTTTCTTTAATAAAAGTGAAAGATTTACATGTTTATTAGCAATGAGGCATTAAGTCAAGATGGCCTCTAGACAGTCGGGCTGCGTGGTGGGTAAAGGAAACAGATAAAGAGAACCATGACTTCATTACTTCAGCTCTGACCTACAAATTGAAATGTTATCAGCTTAACAAACAGAAGGAATAACACATTGCAAAAAATGTGTTTAACTGCTGGGGGATCTCAGCGGCGAAAATGCACAGTCAAGATATTTTTTTATTGAAATGGAAGTGGTTGATCCTGAAACTGTATTTAATTTTTTTCCTATGCTATTTTCCCCTAGGTAATCAGCTCTGATGTGGGGTCTACTGTTTCCTTCTGGATGATAGAAACTGGGCAGAAAGTCAAACAGTTTTCTGGTTGCCATGGCAACGCAGAGATCAGCACCATGGCCTTGGATGCAAATGAGACCCGGCTCTTGACTGGCAGCACAGATGGGACTGTAAAGGTATGGACAAAGAGAGACTTTTTCTACCCAGGTATGAGGAGGTTCGAAGGATGTGTGGAGAGTCACAGCTGAAGCTTTGCCTGCTGTTGCCTTGGGAGAAGAAAGACAAGACCAGATAGCAGCTAAATAAACCAGCCAACAATGAAGCTGTAAGAATGATGAATAAATGAGTTCTCTGAATAAATTATTTGTAATAAAACAGCCAAGCATACTTATTTCAGAAAGCCTCTTCTAGTGCATGATTACTTTTTGAAAACAGGAGGCTTGGATAATTTTCACATGCTTCGACTAACATCTCTCTAGTTTTCTTTTTTTCTAAATTTATGAAATGTGGGATAGGATAACATAATAAAGTTTTTAAATGGCAGTAATATACTTTTTTCAAAAATATGAACACTTGAAAGTAAACATATTTAATGACTTGTATTTTTGTTATATGAACATAGGGAGGTGGTGAGATGGGATAATAAAACTATAATCATAATCATATTTCTTTTCCATCCTAAACTAACAGTACCTTATTTCTTACAGTTTTCTTATTTTACAACTATCATTTATTTATTCTGTGAGGAAGGAGATATTTTAATTTGCAACGTGACCAAATTTTCATGTTAAGGCCGAGGCATGTAGTAGAAATTGTTACCAGTATCATGGAGAGAGCCACGCAGGCAGCCATGGTAGTCTTTCATTGGTGACTTGTGACACTGTAAGGTAACAAGAATAGTTTCTTAAATAAACTACATGATTCCCAAAGCTGTCCATAACAGGGACAGAAAGATGTTAGACTACCTCCCATGGTAAATGAACCACTGGCATGGGATAGATAATACATTCTGTTAAAGTGCAGGGGAGTCACAAAAAGCTACTTGGGCATGTAGAAACATTACCTTACATTTAGGGGCAAAGTTAAGGGAAAACCTGGGGTGATAACTGTCACCATGAGAAGGGAGCTAGAGTGGATTTAGCATGAAAAATTCAGTATATCAGCAGAATACGGCTATGCAAACCTGGATCAGTGAGAAGAGGATGGGGAACTGTTAAAGGAAAGGTCACCATTCACAGGAGATCTAATACAATGTGTAAAAGTCACTGGTCACCCCAGTCCTAACAGATGAAGAGAAATAAAAGAGCAACAACCAAAACTGGAGTGTTTTACAGGCAAGAGGAATCATCCAATGCCTCATTATCCAATCTTAAAGTGTGAAAACTGAGGCAAAAATAAAAGAAGGGATAAAAACCGATTTCCCCCTTATGTAGAAGGAACTGGTTATGGAGTTCAGGGTAAAGCAGACCTTGTAGATACTGCAAAATTATCCATGATAAACATTTCCTAGAAAGAGGAATGGCCACATCTTTTCAATATTTCTTCATGGGAATTATTTTAGCTGATCAGAGTAAGAGTCTTGTCTAAAGAAAGCAATACAACATGGATGCAGAACCCAGAAGATCCTAGATTCTCTGCAGCAACCTTTTAGTGGTGACTATAAATCTACTTGCTGAAGAGAAGGCTGAACAGTTGAGAAACATTTCTGCTCTTTCGCAGATCTGAGTTCAGTTCCCAGTGCCCGCATTGTACAACTGCCTGGGACTTTTGCTAGAGGGCATCTTCTTCTGGCCTCCAGTCCGTGGACCTCTGCATGCTTGTGCACATAAACATGCAGAGACACATATGCATAAATTCATACTAAAATAAACCTTAAAATCTATTAAGTAATATTCTTTTTTTTTCTGTTTTTGGATTTTCACGACAGGGTTTCTTTGTAGCTTTTGGTTCCTGTCCTGGAACAGGCTCTTGTAGACCAGGCTGGCCTCGAACTCACAGAGATCCGCCTGCCTCTGCCTCCCGAGTGCTGGGATTAAAGGCGTGCGCCACCACCGCCCAGCAGTAATATTCTTATTGAATTTTAAGATGTGTTTATTCTTATCACAGTCACACAACATAATCTGAAATCTGGCAATCACTGTATTAGAATGTAAATAAAGGTTAAACTTATTTGGTCATATTTTGTGAGGGAATAAAAATGAATGACAGTTTGTAACCCCATTTATGATCTCAATTCAGAAGTTGTATGATCAAAGAATTAACATTATGTTCCACTTACCATGGTTTTGAAAGATCTGAAAACTAATTAATCTTTGAAGTAACGTCTACACTGAGTCTCGGCTCCCCTTTCCCCTTATGAGACCAGCACTGCTGCTTTCTTGTCTACTTTTCTATCCTCAAAGAGCTATTTTTCGCTGGATGACAGACCACTGTACATGCTGGTCTGCGGTTTCAGGGTTCTCCCCTGGATAGTAGTTTATAAGGATAGTCTATATAATAATGATGTTTACTAAATTCTATAAAATATTACCTTTGCAGCAGATACTGTTACAAAGCCCCCTCCCCCACAGCAATGCAGGACTAAATCCATAGTTTACATCTGAGGGTGCTGAAGCTCCAAAGGTGGCCCCGTTGTTAGGGTTTCGGGGCGAGTCTAGAAATAGCAGGTGACTCATCCTCTCTTTTGCGCACATGGAGGCTGTTACTCAGGATGAAACAAGTACCGTGCACATTCTAAGCATGCGCTTTAACTGCTGAACAATGCCAGCAGCATGATCCATTTCCTGGTGGTTCTATCATATGATACAACTTATGTCTCCTGCTAATTGGAATCACATTGAGTCAAAATTTTTAGGGTTTATAAACAGCACTATAGGGTATGCTTAAAAATGTTCTGAGAATGAATCTATCTGTGAGAAAAGTTTACAGATGTTGAACTTTGAAGTCAAAGAGTATATTGGTTTTAATTATGATACACAGTGCCAACTTGATCTCTGCATAATATTTGTCAAAATGTTTCATCTTTGGGCTTCCTTTAATTGCCAGTGATCTACTGATTCCCTCTCTGTAAAAATGTATCTTTTGGCCCTGTCAATACCACAGTCCCTGAGTAGCGAGTAGAACCATTATTAGATATACTTTAAGATTGGGTCTGGCAGACCGATTAACAAAAGACAGGAGTATGCTTTAGACCCTGAATTAGATGTTTAGTTTTTTAGTCATCCTTGAGGAATATGGTGCCTATATCACATGTAAGGGAAGACAAACAAACAGATAGGATGGTAACTGATTCTAAAATATTCAATACAACAGCACACTGGTGGTCACTAAATAAATAAATAAATAAATAAATAAATAAATAAATAAATAAATAAATAAATAAATAAAATAAAATAAAAAGACATTCCCTCCACCTGCACAGAAGCAGTCATGTGGTGAATTTTCCAGTAGGTACCAGCTGGGTGTCCTTAGCACACTATGTTCCTTAACTATCTACACAGCAATTGGTTTAGAGCCCACAGACTGAGGACTCAGTTCTAGGTAGTTGACTGCTTCAGAGCTGGAAAGAAAGCTGTAAGGACAGATTGGGATCTATGTCTTTAATCCATGTGCTTTAAATCCTAAGAGCCTCTCTTTGTGTCACACTTATTTGCAAGAGTATCTCGCACAAATCAAGAAAACACGTCATTATATTCACACACTTATTTAAAAGTATTTCGGATGATGCAGAAAAACAGGCCGTTGGAAAAGTCTGGAGAAAGGCATGTGGGCAGGGTGGTGTCTTCCTCTTGCTGGGAAACACTGTACTTCCCACGTCTGTTCACTGTTGATCTCTTTAGAAACTCCGTAAGCCTGCTTCTTTGTTTCTCTTACTTCATTTCTTGGACATGACCAACTGCATCTCTACTCACTGGTGAGCATCTGAATTTTCAGTTTCTCTCCCACAGATGCTGGGAGACCCTCATTCTCAAGTCTCTAAAGCCAAGGTTTTGTTGTAACCAGTCCTGGTTAGGATGCTGCTGCCAAGGTCTGCTTCCATCTTGAGATATAGTTTGACCCTTCTATCACAACGGTAGTGTCTCCCGTTTGTCTGGATGACCAAATCTGTAAATACCCATCCTCAGGTAGATGTTTTCTGGTAAGAAATGATTTGGTAGTATTTTCAGTCCAGGCTCTCTTATTATAGGTGAATTTTCATTTGTACAAGTTGTAGACTTTGATGGTTGATGTCTGGTCCTTTTGGCATTTTTTTCTATTGTTCCTAGGTAAAAAAAATATTTATCTCTTTAATGGCATTAATCTCTTCAACATTTATATTGTTTTTATCTCAAGTGCCATTTTTGCACATTTGAATTCACTCAAAATCCTTTCTTCTCTGACCTTTTTCCTCACACTGCTTTGATCTACTTTCTGCTTTCTCATGGGGGAACAAGAACAACGAGCAGTATCTGTGTCTGAATGTTATCTTCTGCCAAACAAATTATTCAATTACCTTTTTTTTTGAAAAAAAAATTTTTCCACACAATATATTCTTACCAAGGTTTTTCCTGCCTCATCTTCTTCCAGGTCCTCCTCACCTTTCCACCCTTTCAGCTCCACACCTTTTTTCTCTCTACCTTTAGAAAATACGCAAGCAAGCAAGCTAGCAAAAAATGAAATAAACCACAATAAAACAAATAAAGCACAGAGAAAACAGCAAAAGACAAAGAAAAATCAGAAGAACATACCCATGCAGACACACACAGTGACACAGGAGGCTAGGCATTGCCCCCACTCATGTTCTCAGAACACGATGAGAAGGTTTCAGATTCTTTGCCAAATTATAACATGAGTATTTTCTAGTCCAGTTCTCACTAGAGGTCCCGTTCTCTAACAGCTCATGAGCCTGTCTTCTCCTATGCACATTTCTCTCTCAGCATTCTTTTTTTCTTCTTTTTTTTTTCTTTTTTGGTTTTTTGAGATGGTTTCTCTGTATTCCTTGTAGCTTTGGAGCCTGTCCTGTAAGATCAGGCTGGCCTTGAACTCCAGAGACCACCCGCCTTTGCTTCCCAAATGCTGGGAGTAAAGGCGAGTGCCACCACTTCCCGGTTCTTCTCTCCACATTTTTGTCCTGCAAACCTCACAGCAAACCCATCAGCTCTTAGGGCATTCTAGAGCATCTACACCCCGCAGCCCCAAACTTATCCACACCTCTTCCAAAATCCAGTCCCAAAGGACTATTCCCATGTGGTCAGGTTCATCACAGTGAGAGATCTATTTCTTGGTACCGATTTTCTGTACTAGTTACTTTTCAAGTTGCTATGATAAAATACCAGGCAGAACCGACTTTTCAAAGGGTCTATTTTGGGTCATGGTTTGAAGCACAGTTTGTCATGTTGGGGAAGCCTGAAGAGACTGGTCCCACCAAAAGTGCAGGCAGAAAATAGATGGATAAGTGACAATGTATCACCCATTTTTTTCCTTTTTGTTCAGCCTTGGCTCTCAGCCCATGAGATGAACATTTAGAGCATGTCTTTCCATGTGAGTTAGCGTTCTCTGAAAACACCCTCAGAGTAAACACTCAGAGATTTGCCTCCTAAGTGATTTCAAACTTCACACAATTGACATTTGAGATAAACTAACATAGAACGTAAACACTCATATTTAACAGACATTTCCTGTTGCACTGTTGGTTCACACACTGAAGGTATTCTCATGTTCCCATCTCACTGTTGGTTTTCATGTTTTTCTTCAAGGTGTGGGACTTTAATGGCTATTGTCACCACAGCCTAAATGCTGGGCAAGATGGAATTGTGGACATTTCACAGATCCTGGTTCTTAAGAAGATGATCCTGGTTGTGGGATGGGAGAGGTATGATATTCTTACGTAAAATATCAGAAGTGAAAATGAGGATGTTCTTATTTGAATCAAAATATAAAAGGAGACTAAAGAAGTCTAATTTGTTTCTGAGTCATTAACTTGGTAGTCTAGGTAGGTGAGTTGGAACTAACTGGGTGCTTTGTGAATAAAATACTGCAAGATTATTCATCTCGGTGACTAGGGCAGCCATTTGGGGCTTTCTTTTGGGTTTGGAAATCTGAGTATTATTTTAAAAGTTCCAGATAAATATGTATTATCATTTCATGAGTTTCCAAGTCTCTCCCGTATCGTAAAGTCAATAACTCTTACTGTTGTAATCGCCTCCTCAATTTCACAGGAAATCTTTTATTTTTCTTTTGATACATTGTCATAACCTGCATCTCCAAAGGAATCCACGTATCTTCCACAAACCAATTCTAAAGGCCTACGAACAACAGATTAGGTTCATCACAGTAGGGGCCCTGTTCTTTGCTATAGTAGAGAAAGACCCCTCTGCCAGCACCATCACCGAGCACTGGGAAAACGCACCTCACCCACCATGCTCTGCCTTCCACAGGTGCACCTCTTTCCCGCCATTATTAGGAAAATTATTTTTGTTTTCTTTACTTTTCTTGAGAGAAAAAAGGGATCATGGATCATGAATAAGTACGTTTCTATGCCATTGCATAAACACCAGGAAAATTAAGTGTTTTAAGAATTTCTCACTTAGAATTTTGATACTTCATAAAACATTGCTGTATTAGGTAACTTGCCTGATATTGTTTGTTATATAATTGTAACTTTTATGGATGGCCTGAAAGTAGGCTTAAGACATTTTTAAATCAGTAGTGAATATTAGATGCTTTTCCTCAATCATAGAACAGACATTTTTTTTCAATTCTAAAACGATTATATGTGGACTGTTTTCAAAAGGAGTTTGATGAGAAAGGAAACATAGTTCAGATCATTCCACTTGATATTAAAGACCAATTCAATCATCCTTAGCTGGAAGGACAAGGCTTTTTCACAGGCCTGGTATCAATCCTTATTCATTACCAAGTTACAACTCTTCAGCAGGCTGGGGCTCAGAGGTCTACAGCTAGACCACGGTTATGACTAAATTGAAGTCTCTAATCCCATGGAAGGGTGAGGCTATGGTATCCAGTTGATCCAGTTTACATTCCAAACAGAAAAAAATGAATTAAAACAAAATTCACAGACAGCATTTCTTTGCATTTTTAGATAGTCATAGTTAAAAATTAACCTCAAAGATAGTATTTATGATTGCTTTAAAATTTAAAGTGTTTAATATGTCAAGTTATTGAAAAGTGGCCTAAAGAAACATTTTGTGCTTTGGTATATGTTGGTGAGCTGTTAGTTACTTACTCTAACTAAGAGAAGATTTAAGAAGAGTAAAATGAAAGAAAATTAGATTCTTCTTTGTCTCCATTTTTTTTTCCCATCTTTCTCAGAGTTGTCAGACTTGGGTCATTTATCTGTAGAATGCATTAAAGAATTATCAGTTATATTATCCAATATTTATGGATATGGATTTCCAAAATCTGTTTCCTTAGGAGCATTTCATTAGGACAGAGCTTTCATGAACCAGATAGGGTCATTTCTAACTACTAGGCTTTTAGCTCATAAAGTCAGACGACAACTGTGTGGTTATAGCTGAGAAAATATGGCCTTGAAACCACTCAGCGTGGTTCAGTGATTAAAGAAGAAAAAGTAGAGATTGTCAATCATCTTATCAAGCTTTCTGTAAAATCCAGAGAGAGCCTCTCAGGTTAAGCTGAAGCTTTAACTTTAGGCTCTGTCTAGCTATACAGATTGGTTTGATATTTACACTCAGGATTGAGTAGAAATTGCTTTGATTGAATGAGGCACCTAAATACACTTGCTGGCTTATTTTGTTCATGGTGCTGTAAAGCAGTGGGTATTTTACATACATTATCTAATTTAATCTTTGCTTTCATCTTGGTAGGCAAGCAGTGTCTTCTAGGAACCTCAAATCTCTGCCTTGAGCTCTTACCTCTAAGCTCACTCATCTACTTTTTTACTAGATATCTCTCACCAAAACTCAAGATTCAGCATGTTCTAAACTGAACGCATTGTTTAGTCCTTTCTCGGACACCGCTTGCCTATCAGATTTGGAGCTTTGCTTCATGGCCACAGGCATAGACCGTCACCATTTTTATTGATTTTTCCTCCAATGCACAACCCAGCTGTCCTAAGTTTTATTCACTTTCTATCCTAAGTTTTGGACACCTGCGCCTGTGAGTACTCTAGCTGCATTCTTTAGAGCTCCATGTCTGAGTGAATGAAGGCTGTGGCGTTTTAATTTGCCCCTTTCTGCTCATTTCCCGGTCTAAGCTTAATGAGATCATCTACACACCTTCAGGTCTTCATTTTTTCTACTATATCTAGAAATTCCTGTCCTGTTTGTAAAATGGTGTTGATATTTGTTTCTATTTCAATACTTGAACGTTCTTTTTCACAACTAGAATGGAGGAAATATATTTTCCTCTTGTCTTTGTGCACATTATTCTTTTATTCTTTGTTGAACCGAGGAATATTTATTACTAAGTTTTGTGTATAGTATTCATAAAATTATATGGACTCTATTAGCTATATATTCTAATATACTGCTAAATTAAAGAGATACTCTTATGGTATATATGTGATATTTCTAATATATATAAATGATGAGTCTAATATATATACAATATTCTGAATAAATTTAAATGGTATGTCTAATTCTAATCACACATATATACAAACATACTTACTGAATGAGACAAATCATTGCTTGTAAACAACAATAAATATAGACGTTAAAATTTACTCTGTCTTTAGAACCAGGGGACAAAATGTTACCTTTCTTCTGAATGGGGGAAAATTGAGGCTTGAAGAGATCATCAGACAAGGCAAGGTTACAAACTTGGTAGGTAGCTGAACCTATCCCATAGTCTATATTCTTTACTTCACTCTTAAAGTATTGGCAAATGGAACAATAAAACCATGGTGAGGCACCACCATATGCACTCATACATTCATATGCATTATAGCTAATGACTGAGAAGTTGTTTGTTTCAAGCAAAGCTAATACAACAGTTTCACACATATGAAGAAACACACAATATTGTTATCAACTTAACAACACTGAAATTTAGTCAAATATATTTTCGCTTTTCCTTCCCATAATATCTTAAAAGCTATGCCCAGATGGAAGCCACTAAGTTAGGAAATAGAGCATATTAATTGTGAAAGTCCATGATCCCTACTGTCACCAATTCCTATCTGATGAGGAAATTTATAAAACACAAGGCTGGGAAGGGTAAATACTATTGTAAATACAGTCACAAACAAAGGAAATTAAAGAGGTCATGTTCTTCAAGAACCCAATAATTCCTACCTGCCTATCATAATGAAAAAAACCCCAATAAAAATTGATAGCATTACATCTTAAGTAAAATAGACTTGGAACAAAATGAACTGACAAGATGTCAATGGATCATTGGTCATATTAAAATGGGAAACTTCAATGAATGGCTGACTAGTTAGTTGTGTTTGCATTTGTTCCGTCTAGAAATGTGATCTGTACAGAGAGAGTCAAATCATCTGAATACAATGGTTCAAGATTTCAAATTGCCCTGAACCTATTTTCTTATGTACTTACAATGCATTAAAAATAGACACTTTCCTCTCTTCTGTTTGTGTAGAGGAGAATCTGTGTCCTTTTTGTCAGCTGTACATAGGTATAATCAACAAGTAAAAACAGTTAATACTAATATTTGAAGTATACAGGCAAATCTTCGATATTTGTACACACTGTGAAATAGTAACAATGAATTAGTATAACTATCACCTTATACATTTCTGCTCACATATCGGAACTTTTGTTTATGAAAATTTTATCACCTTAAAATTTATACTTGTACAAATATAAAAAGTAAATCTTGCATACTATTTAAAATAATTCTGAAAATATTATTGATAGCCCACACTTTATACAGTCCACTACAAAAATATGTGCTTACTAAATAGTTATTTATATAATTTGATCATTCCCATTTTCTCCCAAATCTCAGTCTTCCAATTCCATATGAACCATATATATATATATATATATATATATATATATATATATATATATGATCTTAGAAATTCTATCAGGTTATTAGGTCACTTCAGATTGATTTTTTATTTGCTTTTAAAAGTGTTTTCTAAATGAAATACCTTTAAGAATTTGAAGTTGCTCCGGAATAAAATAAAACTTATGTAAAGAAAGATATTAAGGTTTAATAATTGCCTTTTTAAAGGAAGTAGCCCAAAGTGACTTAATTAATTTCTACCATTGGAATAAAAATCAAAATGGAAGAGTCTAAAGCTGTAATTTATTTTAAACTTGACATTTGGGAACTAATGAGAGAATAAATACATTTGAAAGTCATTGATGCTTGCTAAGCCTTAACTTGTGATTATTTCCACGTGTAAAGTTTGACCTCACAATTTTAGAGAAGAGGAGAACAAATTGATTAGAAATGGGTATTCTGCTTTTGAGATAATCACTATTAATCTCTAATGCCATGGATCAAAGGAGAAGCATTAATGAATATTGTTGAGAATTTAATGAGATTCAAAGCAGCTGGACCAACAGCACATGAGCAATCAACCTCTGAAGGAAGAAATCATTGATAGTGTTATTTTTATAACCAGCTTCTATGCAATGTGGCACAATGACTCAGGTCAATTCTCTCAGGATCGTAGCTATGAGGAATGGAACAGAGCTGGTAAACTCCTTCGGTGTCAAATAACAATTCTATTCGACTTTTAAAGTAGCTGAAAACTGGGTCACCTGAACTTTCATTTCGTTCTTGGCAAAGTCCAAATTTAAAAAATAAAGAGTTGTGTTTGAGACAGAGGAGGTGAGAACTGGAGTGTGGATTCTTGGGGTAGTTTGAGGATCACTGTCATTTCAAATCCAAGTTTCAGGTTAGGTTTTAAGGAAAAGGTGCCAGGTAATTATTTTTTTAGTGTTTTGACATAGAAGGTCAAATGTCAAAATGGATACTTTTTGTAGAATATTATGAAAAGCATTTCATGCCTTAGGTGGTGTCCCCTGAATATATCTATATCCATTTAATATGGGAATCTTGGCAAAAAGACATTTGACATTGAAACTCGCCTTACAAAATAGACAAAAGATGGATCTGTTTTCCCTACGACTCCATACTCACCATCCCCTTCACCTAGTAGATAAATTCAGAAATATGTACTCATGATATTGTGATAGTAAAATGAATTTTAGAACTTGTATTTTCTTTCTTATAGTATCTTTCTAAGCCTCAATTAGTAATAATCATATTAAACTTATTATTTTTAAAATAGGAGAATGATTCTTAAACTTTGGTAGATGCTTCTGGTTTGCCTGTTATACATAAAATATTATTCTAAAATTGACAATGAAGGTGGAAGACTTTCTGCTTCATAAGTTTTTCAGTTGTTTTTTTTCTTTTTTTACTGCAGAAGAGACAAAAAAAGAGGCAAAAAGTATAGAACACAGTAATGCATGTTACCAGGGAAAATGAAGCAGGGAAGGGATGGGTGGCCCCAGGGAAATCCTGGGGTGGCTGGCCACAGAAAGCGTCTTTAAGCAGATAGTTTCCCTCATTCAGCTCAGGAAATGAAGATTCACTTTTTCTTAGTATTTTTAATCTAACTGGAGATCTTTGAGATATAATCTTAATCAAATTAGTGAAAGTGAATCATTTGGGAGGTCAGGATGGAATTATTTCTTCATATGCTAGTTCTTACAGAATTTTTATGGAATATAAGTGGCCTGAGAAGATGGTGCTTAGGACTCAGAAACATGAAGCTCCCCTAAAAGGATAGAAAATAAAGGAAAGGAAAGGAAACAAAAGGAAATGAAACAAAAGGAAATGAAACAAAAACTAAACATCTGAAAATAGAGAACAATAAGAATTCGGTTTGGGCAAAATGATTTTCTTCAGTAAGTGAGCCCTGGATACACCTGACATTTCTAAACCTCTAAATCTAAACAGTAGATTTGAAACCCTGTAATCTATTTGTGCAATTCAAATGAACATAGTACTTTATTGTATGTTATAATCTCTATCTTGTTAAAATGTTATTTCCTCAATGTTGCAAAAAGGATATGACTTTATGGATTTCTATAGCCTTGCTCCAAAGTCCATTGAAAACTCTCTCTCTCTCTCTCTCTCTCTCTCTCTCTCTCTCTCTCTCACACACACACACACACACACACACACACACGCATGAACATACACACATTACTAAGAGGTAATGCAGAAGTATAGCGAATGATAAATCTTAAGAAAGAGATTAAGTCTATATACTATTGGGTCTGGAAAAATGGACATTCACATTTGACTTTTGTAATGTGGGAAATGGAAACACAGTAAGTGTTTCTAAGTGAGGCTTCATCCTTGTGTTTCATTGTCTTGTCTCCTCTCTCTAGCAGGCTTCCTTCTCCCATGTCCTATACATTATTTTATTGTTTGTACAGTAACTATCAGCCCTCGACTCTACCTCTGTGATCTGTGCTCTGGACTCCTGGGTTGCTTTAGCACTTACCACATTTCACTTAATGTTTTATTTAACTTTGGGCTCCTGGTTCTAAATGTTTCAAGACGTTTTGTAGGAAAATAATATTTGCTTAAGGAATGAGGGAACATTAAAAGCTCTAGAATACAAAGATAAAGTAGCAGATTTCATCTGGGGAGAGGAGATTTAGCAATAGTGAGATTAGTTAGGAGCCTCTTACAATTGTTAAACAGTGGGGTGGGGCAAAGAGCTCTGTTCTAGGAAGCTCTAAGTGGCCATTTAAAGGGGAAGTGAAAACAATGAAGATGTCATGCTTGGATAATATAAAATGTAATTATTTGTAACCAGAGGAAAGTGACACAAGGGGACTGTAATGATGACCTGTAAACCAAATTCTAGAATTCAGTATAGAGTATGGATAGAAGCTGGCAAACTTTGATTTTTCTTACGTTAAGATATATTACCAGTGGAAGGACAATATATATAGAACGACAAACTCTCAAACTGAAACCATCCAATCCTGGTAAAAGATTGTGGATGAAGATCAGCAGAGAGCCATTTGTATGAAACTGATATTAGAATCCACAGTGAATATAGAATCTCTGAATGAACAGAGAGAAAAGGAACAACGATAATAAAGAACATTTAGATCAAAAGGGTGAAAGAAAGAAGGGTCAAGAAAATGGAGATTCGGGAATGAATAATAAAGAGGGTAGGCAGAAAAACAAGAATGTATTCTATACTTTTTGGAGAGTGATCCACGATAGTCATTCATTTTGTTTTGAACAAATAGCAAGTAATGTATAAATGGTTGATAGACAGGTAGGATGCAAAACACTGTCAAATCCTGTGTTTAAAACATCCAGGAGAAATGGATGGGGAAGTTTGAGGCAATCAGCTGGACCTACTAATTGAACATTTTCTCTTTGGGTGAGCTTCTTTTATGACTGAACTTCCAGTTTCTTTTTCCAAGGAACTTTTATATCATGGTGCCAAAAGAAAGAACCTTTGATGAAATGATTTACTGTCTACCAGCTTTCACTCTTGGGCTAGCTTTCTGTCCCCCACTTCTCCATGTCACAGAGTTGGTGGGTGTGCAGGCCATAGGAGACAGTGGCCCTGGGAGGACACTTTGAGACACTCATACTTGGGTCTGGAAATGGAGAGGGTGGATCCTGACCCCAGCGCCAGCTTCACAGTAAATGCAAACAATACATATTTTCAATATAATGTCTTTTGCAAACTGAAAGCAAGAATTTGAAGGAGGAAAAGTAGCTTCTTGTTCATGAGTGTAGACCAACATTGGTTTGACAATTAAGGGGGTGAAGATGCATGATGTCAGGAAGCAGGGAAGAATGATAGTGAAGACTCAAGCTTTGGTCATTTGAAGGGAGGGTTGTAGCACTATTTATAAAAACCCAGAGACAGAATTTGGGGTTCAACATGAAGGTCAGAAAAACAAAACAGTCAGCCACTGGCTCTTATCTCTATTTCAGTTCGAAATGGTGATCCTGCCTCCAGAAATACCTAGAATGAGACTGTCTGAGAGCTGTTTCTTCCTGTCTTATATTTCTCTGTAGTGTTGAAATTAAAGGCATGCACCACTACTGCCTGGTTTCTACAGAAAACTAGTGTGGCTGCTGGGATTAAATATGTGTACCACCACTGCCTGATCTGTAAGGCTGACCAGGGTGGCTGTTTTACTCTCTGATCTTCTGGAAAGCTTCATTTATTAAAATACAAATGGAATATCACTTCAGATAATAGCCATGTAAAGAAAGAGAGGGTAAATATTGATTGTCAGCCAGAGCTCAAGACACTGAGTGGGAATTTGGCATTGCTGATTCTTCCATAAACTGTTGTCTACAATGCCTCATTTCCTCCCAGGTACTGGACTGTCCACTCTATCTTCTCCATGGTCTACACTCCAATTTGTCGGCAGTGCCTCAAGATCGACTTCCCTAAAACTGTTATGTCTCAATTTCCCAGATCTCATAGTTTTTGGGGATGGCGCTTTTCAAACACTTTCCACAAACAGCAGCTTTTAAAAATACAGTGATTTCCAAGACTCTATGGCTATGGTAATTCTGGAAAATATCAAAGGGAATGAATACATGAAAATATCCTAAGAAGCAGCTTTGATGAAAGAAATCACATTGATGTAATTTAAACTACATGGCAATATTTGTTCATAGACCCACTCTACTTTATTATTATTATTGTCATAAAAGTCTTAATAGTTTCATGTGAGGAATTGTTTTTCAGGTCTTGGAAGCAGTTAATCTGATAAATGGATGTATCATTAGTTTTAATAGTCATAGAAGCACAATTAACCTTTATTTCCCACATTAAGCATTTACCAGAGATTTAATGTAAGAATTCTAAAGACACTTCAGTGGAAAGCTTACTTTGCTGCAGATAGCACATAGTGATAAAATTTTGGGTGGTAAAGTCTTTCAGACTCTTCAAATCGCACCATTCAAGTGGATAATGGCTACTCAATATCAGTGCCAATTTTAGATTTGCTGCTAAATTCTATATCATTTTACAGAGCAGTTACTGTGTTTCGACCCCAGAACTTCAATCAGTTTTCCATCCAGTCTGAAGAATGGAAAGGAGGAATCCATCACCAAGATGACATCCTGTGTGCTGCCTTTTTCCCCCCACAAACTCTTGCTACAGGTAAATTGAGCCTTCACTGGACAATGGACTAGAGAGAGTTTGTTGGCTTTGAGTAAATTAAAAAAAGAAAGACTTTTCTCAACTGAAAAGGGATTCCATTTCCCAATGAAGTGGTCATACAGTTCCTTTAAGTCCTTATTTTTGTGGTAGTGAGGACCACCAGCTTCCGTGGCTGTGTCATGGTTTCACACTCTGCTCTGCTTCTTAGCTACTGGATGACATTGTGACTTATTTATATGTCAATTCATAGCTCTCTTGGCTAAGAATAGTTTTGTATGCATTCTTATGTTAAGGTACAGAGAACCAGCATAATATTTTAACATAGTGCTTGACATAGAACAGATTTATTAGTGAACACTAACTTTGATTGTACTGTTCACTTTTCAAGAGCAGCAATAGAGCTTTTGGGTAAGAATCATACTTTGGTAGCACTCAATTACTTCTAATTTAGAATATCTTGACTTTCTTCATTATCTGTGTAGATGACATGTTATCTCCTCTTTATAGGTATCTCATGGCAAAAATTAACTCTTTGGCATAATCTAGCTCTTAATTTATCCTAATACCCTCAGTTTTACAGGGAAAATGTTCTTCCAAGCACTTGTTCATAATGAATTTTGAGTCACAGTGAATAATAGTAGATCTGCCATGGGGAGCTGAAATCCATCCCCTTACCTAATAGTTTCTGAACTAAGTAGATTGTTCTGTCCAGAACAGTATAATCTTATTTTTTCTTCTCCTCAAATATATATTTCACCAAAACCCAGCTGTCCTTTGTGCTCCTTACTTGACATTGTGCCTCTGCTCGGTAGTGGACTGTCCTCACTGACCATTGAGTGCCATTTGAACACTAACTGCTATGTGATTTCTCCACAGCACAGGCTTGCTCATAATTTTTCCTGTTTGAGCTTTTCTCTCATTCTTTTCAAAAACAAAACAAAAGAGGAACAGATGACTTTCTGTGGAGAGAATTTTAGAATGAGAGAAAGCATTTCACAAAGAACTTAGCTGAAAGAAAAGCAAAGAACTCTCCTTGTGCACACACAAATACTGTAGGAATAGAACTGTAAGAGTGATTCACACTTTCTCAATACCTGCCCAGTTGTTTATCACCACTCTAAATACTTTTCACTCTTAAAATAAGCCCATAGTATAAGTACAATTGTTTACCCAGTTTTATAGGTGAGGATATTTTGGAATCAGGATGAGTCAATATCATGTGTATTATTATTATTGGCAGGACCTGGTCTCAGACTCAAGCACTTTAACCTCAGAGCCTTTATTCAGAATGATTTATTAAAATAAAATAAGATAGCTAGATGGCTCATATGCACCAACTGAATGGGTTACTTTGTAAGTGCTGAAATTCCACAGTTAATAAAGTATTAGGTATCATCATCATTCATATCTGCAAAAATTTAGAATACCTACTATTTACAAGATTTTATATAATACACACTGATAATGGATTCCTTTTATTTATGTTTGCATGTTTCTGTAAAATCACCTGGTACTTTATGCTCCTTGCCCTGGCTCCTACAGGGAGCTATGATGGAGAAATTGTTCTGTGGAATAGCAGCACAGAAAATGCTCACCATGTCCTACACCCTGATTACCAGAGGCAGCTAACATCTAAATTAGGTGAGTGCAAATTTGAAACTGAAATCTTTTTTTTTCTTTTATTTATTTATTTATTTATTTATTTTAAATTTATTTATTTATTAAAGATTTCTGTCTCTTCCCCGCCACCGCCTCCCATTTCCCTCCCCCTCCCCCAATTAAGTCTCCCCCCAGCCCGAAAAGCAATCAGGGTTCCCTGTCCTGTGGGAAGTCCAAGGAACCCCCACCTCCATCCAGGTCTAGTAAGTTGAGCATCCAAACTGCCTAGGCTCCCACAAAGCCAGTGCGTGCAGTAGGATCAGAAACCCATTGCCATTGTTCTTGAGTTCTCAGTAGTCCTCATTGTCTGCTATGTTCAGAGAGTCCGGTTTTATCCCAGGCTTTTCCAGTCCCAGGCCAGCTGGCCTTGGTGAGTTCCCAATAGAACATCCCCATTGTCTCAATGTGTGGGTGCAATCATTGGTATTTTTGATTTTAGCCATTCTGACAGGTGTAAGATGGTATCTTAACTCTTAAGTTGAGTTGTGGTACAGTAGGCCTGTCTGTTATTGCATGCGTCTGATCCCGTGTACACGTGATTTCTAGGTGACTGACTGCAGGCTCCAAGCATTAGAGATAGTGAAACCTTATCACACTGATTAAGAAGAATCTTGAGACTAACTTGACTTTGCAAATTATGCACAGCATTTCAGTTGTCTCTTTATGCTCTGTCAGCACTTCTGTATTATTGATAGCAGGGGGAGAGCTCTCATTTTTATCTAGTTTGGTTTTAACCAATAAAAGTTGCAGAATAGCCTTTGAGGGACTTTGGCTATCCCTTGGTAGGAAAATGGTAACTAATGCTCACTTGATTGGCTTTTCAGCCTCAGTTTGAAGCTTATAATAAATATTATGCCACCTGGATATCATAAATTATTCCTTACTTTAGAAACATGAGAGGAGCATTAGACAGGAGGATATTATATTTTATAGCTGTTAGCAGAGCACATGAATATTTTATGCTTAAGTAAAGTGTCTCCACGATTATCTTTCATGTTTTATTTTAGTTTCTGAGGAAACTAAAGGTTTTTCTTTAGATAATGGTTATTTCATTTCCTATTATAAAGCCAGTTCCTATGGTCTCAATTGGGTAAGCTCATAGATAATAAATTTTGAAGTACTGGCCACTAGAGGCAGTGTGTGTGTGTGTGTGTGTGTGTGTGTGTGTGTGTGTGTGTGTAAAGCTGAAGAGTGAATTATTGGGAGTTAGATAACCAATTTAAGAATTTAAGATTTGAGGGACATAAAGCTTTGACTTGCTTCATATACAAAAAACCAACTATAAAGATTAATCTCAAAATTCCAAGGGGATGGTGTAATTCTGCCTCTGTCTCGCCCTTTGCCTTCTATAGGATATCATCTATATTTAAACCATCCTAACTGTGGCTATAATTAAATACATAAGGAAGTAAAACAGAAAAAGTTACAATAATTGTACTGGTCATTCTCCTATTTCTGCAATAAAGTACCAGGTCCAAGACAATTTGTAGAAGAAACAGATTATTTACATTTCTAGTTCTAGAGAAGTAAAGCAATAATAGCAAAGTGGAGGCATGCTGATGGGAACACGAACCTCTTAAACTGCACACGTGAAACAGAACGTGACCTGGAGATGAGTAGACAAAGCTACTGTGGCTAGTGAACCCCAGGGATCCACCTGTCTTCATCTCCCCACCAGCATGCAACACAAGTGTGTACTACTTTGCCCTTTGTCTTTAAGTGGGTTTTGCAGATGGAACTCAGGTGTTCCTACCTGTGTGGTAAGCACTGTACCTAGTGACTTATCAATGCACCCCAAGTATTACCATATTTTTTACTTTTGGATATTTGAAGGTATCTGCATAGAGATTTTACAAAACTGCAAGCTAACAAGATTCTGACATAATCATTTTCAGTTTTCATAATGTGCCCTGAAGATGATATAATTATACAATTAAAAGACCATTAGGAATGCCCTTTCCAAAGTTACCCACTAACAAATGAACCATTAAAGAAGATATTTAAGTACGCATATATTTGTTTATTTGATTTCATGTTCATTAAATACTTGCAAGACTAGCATTAACTAGAATTTCATGCCATTAGAGACATATTTATCTTAAACATATTGAGATTTCTGCAAAGTTAACAATGACTAAGATGTAAAGTTCTAATTAATTCATTACAAGGGGACACAGAAAGTGTGCCTGTCATATGCAAAGCAAAAACGAAATCAAAAAACTTTTCTGTTGAGGTTGTAGAAGAGATTAGTAAGAGGCTTGATGGGAACTAGCTTGATATACGTTGTGAGACTTGGTGGCCTCATATCACCCAAGGCCTGGATGGGAGAGACTGTTGTTGTTTAAGCTTTCTGGTTTGATGAGAAGACAGTTCTCTTCACCGATAGCACTGTCCTTTCCTTCATCACAGACCCAGAAGCCCAAAAACTTAATGCCAAGAGAAGTTGCTCAGCACACTGTTTGGCAGAGCAAGCCACTCAGGCTGCCCAAAAAGTTGAGACTGATACAGAAGGTAACAATGCTGTTACGAAGCTTTGCTTCCTCGAAGGAAGAAGAAACAATGCGGCAACAGGTAAAATATGTTTATATCTGCCTTTTGCTATTTGAGAAAGGGAGCGATAAAGAGTTTTATTATCTAGGTGTTATAAAATTTGTGTAGCCACGTAGACTGCACTGGTTCATGAAAGGAAGGGGACATCTGGACAGGAAGCTTATTCTGGGGAGGGTGGTGAATGGATCTACCTAATAATTTACCCGTTGTCTATTTTTGAGATGAGGTCAAGAAAAATTCCAGCAATTCTTTCATACTGCAGACATCTGATGCAGGTGTTTTAGGACGGCAGAGGGCATAGATAGATCGCATGAGTCTGTAGTAATAAGGAGCGGCGGGGCTGCGTCCCCAACACCCCAGCCGCCTGCCCGGCTAGCTTTACCCAAAATAATTACACGGACACTGTATTCTTTTAATCACTGCTTGGCTCATTTCTATCTAGCCTCTTCTAGGCTAACTCTCGCACCTGGACTAGCCCATTTCTAATATTCTATGTAGCACAGCTAGGTGTGCTTACCAGGAAGATTCTAGCCTATGTCCATCCTGGGTCAGAGCTTCATCGCGTGCATCTTCCCGGGAGCTGGGAGCATGGTGTCTCTCTGAGGCGTCTGCTCCTGAGAGGAGAGCCGTGGAGTCTGAGCCCACTTCCTCTTCCTCTCAGCGTTTTGTTCTGTTTACTCCTCCCACCTATTTTCTAACCGATGAAATGGGCCAAGGCAGTTCCTTTATTAGCCAATGACCTTCCTCCATCATGAGTCAATGTGTTGGTTGACACGTATCAAAGGAACAGTATCTGTTACTGCACTGACAAGGTTTGAGATTGGACTCAATGGGAAGGTTTGAATTGACTGCATACCCTACTTTAAGTACTGCCTGGTTTACATATTGAACATTATTTGAGCGTCTTTGCTATTTGAATTTTACTTCCTACAATAGATCAGAGTCTCATTTGAATTTTTTTGTGAAGAGAGATACCAGCCTTGGTGCTACCCTGTGACTTTTTGTGGTGAGCTACTAGTTTATAGACAAGATAACAATATGCCTACTTTAGTATCAGGATTCGGATACAGCTTACGTCTTGCTCCACAAAATCTAATGTAGAGAAGATTCACTGAACATTCAACTAAATTATATTTTGATGTTGAAGAACATCCTTGACTAAAGTTACACATTCCAGCGTAGGAGCATGAGGATTAGAGCTGTTAACCAAAAGAGAGATATGAGAGAAATAAGAGAGAGAAATACAGAACAGCATCTGGAGGGAAATTCAGTGACTACTGAATTCCCACGTGTTTAATGTAATTTCTACGTGCTTATATACTTCACTCTAAAAGGGGAGGAGAAAGGCAACAGAGTTCATTAACTTGATATACAGAATAGACTTTAACTCTCTGCCCTTTGGTCCAGGTGAAGCAGATAACCCTCTATACCCAAATCTTAATTGACCAAACCCTCTATCAGAATCCCTTGTTAGTAGCCACATCTGTTGTCAACAACTTTGAAAGAGCAAAAATAAACTCGAACCCACTGACCTCCAGTCACATCTGTGGGCCCTCACGGTTTGAGAAATATTTTCATGTGTGTATGAAGCTTTTGGGATCTGGACATGAGCATTATATGTTTAGATAAAGAAATGAACATATCCGAGTCATATTTAGTATCATCACTTTTCTGCATTGAATTTGCTAATGAAAAACCTGCATGGTATCTATATAAAAATCATCATCAATAACCTTTTGTTTCAAAAACCTTATGGAATATCTAAGATGAATTTGAAATTTATTACAAAAGTGTTTTTTAAAACACACTTGTCTTCACATTATGAAACATTACCCTAAAATTACTCTCAATTCCTCATAGCTAATTCTTCTTAATATTAGGTTTCTGGTGTTTCTCCTGAAAAAGACAAGCCATCACTTCCACCCTAACTCTGCGGTTAATTGCCAGAACAATTATGTAACACATGGAAAATGATCTACAGATTTATCTAATAATAAATTTGCCACAGAGGAATACTTTCAGAAAACATTTTTATGTAAATGGAAAGTATAAAAGGTTAATTCCAGATCTATTAACAGCAACAAACGGGTTCCACAAGGGCTCGTAATAAAATTCCTGATGAAAAATTTAAAAATGAGCTCATGAAAAGAATCCATGATTTGCTGCTCATTAGAGAATCAGTTTCTGTGCTGACATGAGTGCATACGTGCATCCAGACCTCAAATGAGGGTCGTTGTCTCTGTGCACATGCCCAGCGGCTTACCAGGGATAATAAGTTTTATATTTTCATATGTCTATATACAAAAATACATATTTATAGCTATTTTATATTTTTATATTTTCAGGATAGTACTATAATGTTTAAATTAATGGTTTATAAATTCATCAAATAAATGAATTATTTTTATCTGAGTTTAATGCAAATAATATTAATGTAAAATGAATGAGTAAAATAAAACCAAACAAAGGAATATTATATATAACCTGTGCCATTAATGCTTCACACAAATTCTTCTTAATGTTACAGCAAGGGCAACATAAAATAATTGCCATTATATAATGTAGAGAATCAGAAATGGTGCTCAGTCTAGTTTGCAGTGCTACTGACCTCTCCACTCTCATATGCTTCCAATAGGAGATGCCATTTTGGGTTTTCTGGGTTTATTTTTCTAATTTGTTTCCCCCATGCTACAGGAGGTGCTAACCTGGTGTCATGTGGAGCATCTGGTTACGTCAGGTTCTGGGATATATTTAAGAAAGAACTCTTGGCTGAATTTTTGGCTCATGCTGGAGTTGGATCCATTATTATGTCTACTGATAAACAAAATCAATACCTTGCCACTGGAGATCCTGATGGATGGTTGAAAATTTGGAACATAGAGGTAAACGGAAAATGTTCTCACAGAACCATTATTATTTAAGCACAATATTTGATAAAAAAATAAGTATTTGGCTCAGTGATAGCTTTTCTATTTCCTAGATAAAGGGAGAAATATTCTGTCGAAAGTATTTTAAAGAACCCATTTGCCTGGCAGTGGTGGCGCATGTCTTTAATCTCAGAACTTGGGAGGCAGAGGCAGGCAGATCTCTGTGAGCTCGAGGCCAGCCCAGTTTACAGAGTGAGTTCCAGGATAGCCAGGACTACATGGAAAAGCCCTGTCTCAACAAAACAAACAAAAGTTGAAACTATTTGCATATTTTTAGCATAGATTTGTTTTCAAGTAATTCTCTCTCTCTCTCTCTCTCTCTCTCTCTCTCACACACACACACACACACACACACAAACAAAAACAAAACAGATATTTGTGCTGAAGCGTAGTAATATCCAGTCATGTCCATTGTAGGAGTGTGGTCTTGTCAGTACTTCACTGTAGCACTGATTGAACATAAACAGGAGGATACGTCTTAGGTGAAAAAAAATCTAAATTCCATCTAGTGTGCTGGTCCTTCATCTACTGATATCAGCATCCTGTGTTAGTTGATATAGCAACTGTTTACCTGCTCCTGAGGGAGAGAGAGAGGGGGGAACAGAGAAAAATGTGTAACTTAATAAAATCAATTAAAAATCACAAGATGATGTACTATTTGGTGTCTCCATGTGGTCAAGCTCCCTTCTATCAGATACAAATTACCCCCTTTTACTCCTATTCTTTCTTTTCCCAAGTTGGTCATTTCAGTGGGCAGACTTTTGTCAACATTAATATAGCTGTTTCTAATCTTCATCATCATGAGTTTTCTCTCGAAGGAAGATCATAAGTTATTATTTCTAAATGCACACTCCCATTTTCATATCAGGCTTCTTAAAGATTGATATTAATTTACAAATCATCTATTTATTATTAAATTATTTGAATTTTTAAAATTTTTGGGTATTTCTTTACATTCAGAACTATTGTACCAATTCCACTGGGAACAAAATCACCCAGCCTCCAACCTTGCTCAGATCATTTCAACCCCATGAGGACCGGATAAGTTCTTTGCAGATGTGTGAGTCACGTGGTCATTTGGTTATCATTTCCTCCTCTGCTGACTGCAGTGTCTGTGTGACTGGGCTTTGCGATGCTCCTGCCTTGGTCTTTGGTCAGGTACGCACATTCCTTCTCTGTTATTCTACAATTTACATGGCAGTTATTGTGAATCTGTGCTTACTTCTATGGGAGTCTCCTCTACTGTCTCTAGTTTATGGTTATGGATGGACTGATGTGCAATGCTGCAGGTGTTACTCTATAATCATGTTCCCTGATTACCAACTGCAACCAGCCCCATGAAGGGGAGGGCACATGCTTTTATACCTAGTCTGTTCTGTTACATGCCATGAGGAAGGAGAGAGAAAACACTTATGAATTCCAAAGATTTTAATAATTTACCACATAACAGGGTCCCCGATGAATCAGGGCTGCAGGACAAGGACCCGGGAGTCTTGTTTTTTTTTTCTGACCGTCCCAAGCAAGAGCAAAAGTGGAGTTTATAAGAATAAAAATTACAAACATTTGTTGCAAAGTTACCGTTACAAATTTCACCAATCAGAAGTCAAGATTAGTGATTTTTTTCTTGTGTTTTCTATCGTTGTCAACCAACATACAGTGCAAGCCTTACAGTCCAGCCAATCAGATTCATTTGTTCTTTATGCTGTTAGGAACAACCATAATGTTTCTAAAGAACAAAAGATGAATAATGACTGTTTCTATGATTTAGGGATGAGGTTGCTCAACTCTTGGAAAGTTCTAAGCTCCCCTAGGTCTTTCTTGGGAACGTGAAATTTATTTCATCCTGCAGATGAAATCAAAGTCACAGTACTTAGACCAAGGTGCTTTTGCCTGCTTCTTCCTTCAATATGGCATGGAAAGATGGTAGCTCTTAATGGCTCCACATAGTTATTGTACGATTTATTTCAGAAAAATTTTGAGTTTTGTTCCTACTGCTCCAACAGATCACCAGCTGAAGCCTTCCTTGCCCTCTGTTCACATCTCTTGTGGATTCCCCAGATTGTCCCTTTCTTACCCACATCCCCACTAGTCTCTGTCTTTTAGACCCAAACTTCAGCAGTTACCTCCTGCTCAACCCCAGCCAGAAAACTAGGTAGGTTTCCCACAGTCCTTCCCATTTCTGTTTGTGTTCCCTTAGTCTCAATAAATTTGGTTGTCCCTAGCGTTGCAACAGATCACACGATGAAGCTTCTCTTCCCTCTCTGTCCATAATCCCATAGACCATTCATCCCCTCCTCACCTTCAACCTCATGGTTAAGGATTTCAAGCTAACGATATGAGGAAGACATTATGAAATCTCCCTCTGCAACTAATGAAAGATGTTGAGGCCAGGCTTATGTCAGGAGTGTCCCTCCGTAGAGACTCAGAGAAGCCATTGTGTGAGGCTGTGAAGGTGAAGCCTTGGGGACCCCTAGATGTTGGAGATGATAAAGTCACGGGATACCTGATAATGAAAGCTGCTAACAGGGAGTGGAACAAAACCAAGAGGAATAGGTTTATTGAAATCAACGACACTGTATGGAGTTGGAGATATGGCTAGAATGTGATATCAGAGTTGGAGATGCAGGGTTTGGAGTTTGTCCTGTAGTAAGGGGCTGCTTGTTCATTATTTGGCCACCCAGACTCCCAAAATAATCACACAGAAACTATATTAATTAAATCATTGTTTGGCCTATTAGCTATAACTTCTTATTGGCTAGCTCTTACATTTCTATTTATTAAATTTAATAAATTAAATTTAGCACATTTCTATTAATCTGTGTATCGCCACATGGGTGTGGCTGTGGCTTACCAGCAAGGTTCCATCCAGAATTTGTTTCTGGAAGGGCTTCATGGCATCTCCCAATTTTGCCTTCTTTCTCCCAACATTCAGGTTAGTTTTTCCTGCCTACCTCTATTCTGCTCTGCACAGGCCCAAGACAGTTTTTTTTTTTATTAGGCAATGGTATTCACAGCATACAGAGGGGAATCCCACATCACCCTCCTTTTCTATCTAAATAAAAACAAAGGTTTTAACCTTAACATAGCAAGATTACAGACAACAAAACAGGTATCAAGGAAGAATTACAGTTACAATATTTATATCTACTTTATCTTTTATCATAACTAAGGAAAACTATAATTATCTATTCTTCAACTCCACCAAAGACTCCAGAAGGATACAATATTACCTAAGTAAACAAAAAGTACATTGTAAGCAACTTCTAAAACTCTAGAATTGACAGAGATGTCTCACTATCTGGACAGTCACCCAAAGTTCTTCTCTATCATTGGAGCATCCATTTTCAGGCTACAGGCCCATAGTATCTAGCAGACATGTCCATGAAGCAGGAAGTTTCAAAGATAGTTTTGCCTATATTGGCAGTTGGTCAGTAACTTTCTTTCATATCCTGGAGAATATCTGGAAGACTATTTCATGAAGCAGGAACCCTGAGGACTGTCTTCACCTTCTTTAGGCAACTTCCAGCAGTCACTTTTCTGTGGGTCCTGAATATCCAGTCCGTACAGCATAACATCAAGCAGTCCAGGCAAGAGCAGTTTCTTGCCTCTATCACTTTTTTGGTTAACTCTAATTTCATTTGATAAGTTTGTTTCTTTCTTATCTTGTAGCTCATGTTCTACCTTACAAAAGTTATAAATATTTCATCTCTGTTACAAGACTAAGATCATAGCTGGTCTTGGTCATTTGTGTTTATGAATATCAATGACAGTTTGTTTATTAATGTTGTACAGGGCAAAGGCACAAAAATGTTAGGTGAAAATAAATTTTATGAAAATAAAATATATTTTTATTTTTAGGCAAGCCGTTGGGATATTGAAAACTATTTTTCTCTTCCTAAAAGAGGTACTAGTTTCATAGAAAGTGGAAGTCAAGAAGAAAGTGTGAAAATAATTCCTGCCTTTTCTAAAGAGGATTCATGCTTAGCCCCGACAGAAGACTTTCTACTAACTGAAGAAATCAAAGACAATTTAAAGCACCTGTAAGTACTTTGAATCCTTGTCAAGATGTGAAGTTTAGATGTGAAATGGGTACAGTTGGGCCTAATTTCCCGTGGGGCTCTGAATCTATCCAGTGGCAACTTCAAACTTTCTTAAGGTTTGGAGATTATTGAGTGTGCATGCTGGGATATGTTCTTAGGGCTTCTTATGTATTTTATTTTTTATCTCCATTTATTTCTTACCATCTCTTTATATTTATATTCTCTTTCTCTGAGTCTGTGTGTAATTCTTTGTCGTCTGTCTGTCTCTTTCTCTCTCTCCACCCACTTTATCTTGGTCAGAGGCTCCCTGACAATGTCTTGCCAGGTAACCCAGGTTGTTCTTGAACATTTTTCTTCCCCAGTCTCCTCAGTACTAGGACTGTAGGTATTGTTTTCTTTTTTAATTAAATTTGTTTATTTCACACCCAAGCACAGTTTCCTCTCCTCCTATCCCCTCCCCTACCTCCTCTCTCCCCCATCTACTCTTCTGTTTCTGTTCAGAAAGGGACAG
Organism: Microtus pennsylvanicus; assembly: GCF_037038515.1. Classification (NCBI taxonomy): domain Eukaryota; kingdom Metazoa; phylum Chordata; class Mammalia; order Rodentia; family Cricetidae; genus Microtus; species Microtus pennsylvanicus. The sequence continues at coordinate 40,887,850 of NC_134594.1, read as the reverse complement.
GCTTCCCATGACTATTAACAAAGCATGACGAATGAAGTTGCTCTAGGTCTAAGCACTTCCACTTTTATTAAGGATGGGCAAGGCAACCCTGTATAAGGAATAGGTTTCCCAAATCCAGCCACAACATTAGGAATAGTCCCTGCTCCCACCGTTAGGAATCTCACAAGTAGACCAAGCTACAAAACTGTAGGCCTTTTTTTTTCTATCCAGCCAGCCAGCTCCTAAATAACAACACAGAGACCTCTTATTAATTATTGAATCTTGACTAATAGCTTAGACTTGTTTCTAACTAGCTCTTATGACTTATAATTAACCCAATTCTATTACTCTATATATTGTCATGTGACTTGTTGCTTTATCTGTCCTCCAGCATGTCTTAGTCCCTTTGTGTCACCTGGCAACTTCACCTTTCTTTTTCCCAGTGTGCTTTGTGTTTGGTTCTCCTATCTATACCTCCTGCCTAGCTAATGGCTATTTAGCTTTTTACTAAACCAATAGGCACTCTGGGAAAGACACATCTTCACAATGTTCCAAAGATTATTAGACATTTCCCCCTTTTTGTCTAAATAAAAAGAAAAGGGTTCAACTCTAATACAGTAAAACTATACATAATAAGAACAATTATCATGTAGAAATTACATTTACAATATGCAGTACATTTTTATTTTGCAGTTTTGGAGACAATACTACATTATTTATCCTTTTTTGTTGAGTCCAAAGTTATGTCCCTAATTTAATTTCTATCATAACTAAGGAAAACTGTAATAATAACTATCTAGTTTTCAACTCCATCAAAGACTCAAGAAGGATTTAATATTACTTGAGTAAACTAGAAGTGCAGTATGAGTCACTTCTAAAATGGCAGAGACATCTGGCTTCCTGGTCAGTCATCTGCAAGTTTCCTCCAACGTTACGGCATCCATCTATGATATAGGCCCATAATATCTGACAGACTTTTCTGCAAAGCAGGAAATACTGAAACACTGTTTTGTCTCATCTTGACAAAGTTTGGCAGTCACTTTCTTTTGTGTCCTGCTTGTCCAGTTTGAACAACATTTTGACAGTAGTTGAGACAAAGGCAGTTTCTTGCCCAAATCGCTAGATTTGCCACAAATAAAATAAACTCTATATGGAGGTTCTTTGCTACCCATAATCATTTTTTAAAGTAAATTGTTGCTGCCAGGAGCAGATGTGTCTAACATCGTGAAAAGTTTTAAGTTATTAAATATAGCACTAAATTTGATTATATGTTTGATGGTTATAGATGTTTAACTACTGACATGCATTTTTTATTACACATTAATTTTTAAATGAGTAGAATGAACACAATACCCCAAATAAGAATAGAAATATACCTACAGTATAACTTTCTTTTTTTCTTTATTTTATTTTTTATTGAAAAAAAATTTTTCACCTCCTCCCAGCCTCCCATTTCCCTCCCCCACTCCTCTCCTCCTCTCCCCCTCCCCCCCACTCCTCTCTCCCTCCCCCCACTCCTCTCTCCCTCCCTCTCCAGTCTGAAGAGCAGTCAGGGTTCCCTGCCCTGTGGAAAGTCCAAGGTCCCCCCCCCCCCCATCTAGGTCTAGGAAGGTGAGCATCCAAACTGGCTAAAAGCCAGAAGATTAAATCGGTATCAATAAACCAAAATCCATACTAATGTAAAATAGTTTGTGATTAATAGTTGCTTTTAGGATTAAAGTAGACTTCATCCATTTGCCTGCAAAATTCAAGATGTCATTATTTTTTCTGCTGTGTAGTACTCCATTGTGTAAATGTACCACATTTTCCTTTCCATTCTTCGGTCGAGGGGCATTTAGGTTGCTTCCAGGTTCTGGCTATGACAAACAAAGATGCTATGAACATAGTTGAGCACATGTCCTTGTGGCACGGTTGAGCATCCTTTGGATATATACCCAAAAGTGTTATTACTGGGTCTTGAGGAAGGTTGTTTCCTAAAATTCAATGAAAGTTACCACACAACATACCCAGATTTATGGGTAATTGATATTCTTCTGAACTCTGGCTCTTGTATTTCTGTGTCCTATACCCTGACCAGAGTATAGACATATTTGGGGATGGCACCTTTCTGTAATTAAAGAAAGTTAATTCCATCTATTTCCATCTATTTGAGATCATCTAAATCCTCATCTTTTGTTTCTTCTTTCAGACTTAATTTTTACATGTCTTTTTAATAATAGTCTTTCTCCCAATTACTCATTTAACATCATTTTTAAACAAAACTATTATTATTTTTTTCTCCAATCTGTAAAATCTTTCTCTAATCTCCAAAAATCTTTGCTTTTTGTTTTCTTTTTGTATCAGTTAAAATTTCCTGTAATCTGATGTTGAATGGAGGGAGGATTGAATAAATTGATTTCTAAATGGTGGAGAAACTTTGCACCTGTACATTTGAATAAATTCTACTTGGCTGTTTTATATATCTCATTTTTATGTAGAGTTGGATTGGCTTAATAATATTTTAAAGTTTTGAAACTATGTTCGTGAGAGAGATTGATCTGTAGATTTTTTGTTTGTTTTGTTTTGCTACAAGAATTGTGTGCTGCTTCCTAGAATAAGTTACTAAATGTTCCTTTACTCCTATTTTGTGGCACAAAATTAGTATTTTTTGTGACTTATATGTTTCGTAGAATTTACCAGTGACTCTATCTGGATTTGATACTCCCTTTCAGAATGTTATTATTGATTGAGAAGCAACTATTACATGCTCATAAAAAGCATTGTTCCCATTATACATATATAATTACAAGACATAATCTGGTAGTCATTTGAACTTACTTATGAAAGAATGAAATTCACTCACTATTTATTCCAAATAATGCTTAAGAAATAATGCTTAAAAATTATAAGAAATCTGCTCTATAAAACTCCCAGCATGTATCAATTGAATGCTACTGTATTCTTTTATTTCTATGTTGACCAATAGATTACCATTCACAACACATACTGTCTTTCTTTCTTCCCTGTTACTCATTGATCTGTTTGTTTTCCAGTTGCTGAGGATAAGAAATGGAAATGTGAAAAGAGAAGGAAAATGATGGAATCACACTTCTCTAGGCTTAACACATGGGCAAACCTTGCACTTTTAATATAGGAATACATACAGTTGGGGGTTCTTTGATGACCTCCATATAGGGATCTTTGTTTTGAATGTTTCAAACTGATGCACCCATTGGTTGTTTCCTGGGGTAATACACACACACACTCAGATACACACACACACACACACACACACACACACACACAAACACACGATGTATTTAGATTAGAGCCAGTGCACAACTCTACTTGAGTTAATTTCTGTGTGGGTCTGTTCATATATATAACCTTACATTGGCACATGTTCTACTGTGTTCTCCTTCCCGCTTACGCTTACTTGTGGAGTTCCTACCCACAACACTACCTACATACCTGTTTATGTTTTAATGACATAGCAACCTACTGCTAGCCTCTAAGGTCATTTCAGGGTTTATGCTTGCAATGTTTCGACTGCTGAGCATGAAATGAGGCTCAAATAAGGAAATGTGAAGTGTGCTTCACTTTGTGGAAGAGGAATGCACACTGAATCTCCTCTGAAATTATTAAATTTGTGTTCGTCACTTCTTCAGTGTGGCAGTGGACACAGGAATTACAAGATCTGCTTTGAAGCAATCCCTTTGTTTGGTACAGTGGGTCAGTACAACGAATGTACCACATCATTTTGTAGCAGGAAATATAGACCTTTGTTTTAAATTTCTAATTAATAATTTTGCTTTTCAAAGCTTTCAACTTTTGCTGAAACAGAGACAAAAGAAAAAAATGTTCTCTTTTTAACAACCTGCTATGCTAAATTGAACTTTGGTATTTATTCTTCTATTTCTTTGAATTGTAGCTTTCCAAAATGTCAAGTATCAATTTATTCTCAGGCAAAAGACATTTTTGCTTTAGAAACAGAGCATCACTAATATGTACAAGCATAGAAGGCAGAGAATGGAAAGACTTTAGCAAGGATGCGATGCTTCCCACCAACTCAGTTTGGAGATGAGCAAAAGAGTTAACTGGGGCCAACACAGCCCCATAACCTTTATTCCATAACCCTGTAAGGATCAATGTAAATATTATATGTTCCAGCCAACATGCTAGATTACCATTTTAAAGATAAATTTTCATTTTATTTATGAGACAGAGAGAGAGAGAGAGAGAGAGAGAGAGAGAGAGAGAGAGAGAGAGAGAGAGATGAAGATAAAAGAGAGAGAAAGATACAGAGAAAGGCAGAAGGAGAGACAGGGGAGATTGAGAGAGGCCATGAAGTAGAGTTCAGAGTGAAACGGCTAAAAGGCAGCAACAGCTTTTCATGACTCTGTTTGTGTCTGCATGAATACTTCTCAGTCTTCCACACCCCAATAGCGACAACCATGTTAACAACCCTTTGGGGACTGTCTGTAACCCTGACCCTGGTACAGACATACTAACTACAATAAGTGATGCTTTTACATGTTAAAATATAAAACTAAAGTAACTAAGAGGAAGTGTAAATCAGAAAAAAAGTGTCATGTAGTGTCTAGAAAATACCACTAAAATTAACAACAACAACAAAAAAAATCTGTTGCTCTGAACCCCCTCAAATACTGATGTAATTGTTTTCTCCCCCCAGGACATGTTGACCGGTGCTTCTTATTTATTTATTTATTTTAAAAGAAAACAAACTATCTTTTTTGCATTATACATACCAATCCAAGTTCCCACTTCCTCCTCTACTCCCATTCCCTTTACATACCTCCCACCCCACCCCCATCCAATCCTCAGAAAGGGTAAGGCACATTGCTTTGGGGGAAGGTCCAAGGCCCTCCCTACTATATCTAGGCTGAGCAAGGTATCACCCAAAGAGAATAGGTTCCCAAAAAGCCAGTACATGCAGTAGGGCTAAATCCTTGTGTCACTGTCAGTGGCCCCTCAGTCTGTCCCAGCAATGCAACTGTCACCCACATTCAGAGGGACTAGTATGGTCCTATGGTCATTCCTTCCCAGTCCAGCTGGAGTTTGTGAGCTCCCATTAGCTCAGGTAGACTGTTTCAGTGCATGCACCCATCGTGGTATTGACCCCTTTGCTCATATTCTCGTTCTTCCCACTCTTCAACTGGATTTTGAGAGCTCAGTCCAGTGCTCTGATGTGGGTCTCTGCCTCTGTTTACATCAATTGCTGGATGAAGGGTCTATGGTGATATTTAAGATATTTATCTTAATTAAGATAATCATGTCTGACTCCAGGGCAAGTCAAGTTTGGGTCTCCCTCTCCTCTATTGCCTAGGGTCTTAGCTGGGGTCAACCTTGTGAGTTCCTGGGAATTTCTCTAGAGTCAGGTTTCTTGCTAACCCTGTAATGGCTTCCTCAATTGAGATATCTCTTTTCTTACTCTTATCTCTATTCTTTTACATTCTTTTTAATTAAAATTACTATACCTATGAGCTTCAACAATAAGATACCCTGAGGCACGAGTCTGATCTTGGTTGCTGGCTAATAAAAAATTTGTGTACATTAAATATGTTCAGTTAGCACAGTTGTCCACAGATCTTGTGCAGATCATTTCTCAAGGAAAGCTTTAAGGAGTCAATTTTCTCTCTCCATCTGTGACTAAACCCAAGTTGTCAGACATGGATTACAAGTGCTCTTAGCTGATGAGTCATCTTGCAACCCTTAGTAGGGTCCCGTTTTTTATGATAAAGTATTTTACTACCTTTAAAATGTCAGTGTTTAATCCCAGCACTCAGGGTGCAGAGATAGGTGGATCTCTGTGAGCTTGAGGTTATCCTGGTCAACAGAGTGAGTTCCAAAGCTACACAGAGAAAGCCTGTCTTGAAAATCATATATATATATATATATATATGAATATATATATTCACAACATATATATACACACACATATATATACATATATGTAATCAGTGTTGTGAACTTTTTTCTCATTTTGTTCTATGTTTTATTACTTCTAGACACCTTGTCTTATGAAAAATAGTGCTGATAGGCTTTAAAATTTATGGATTTTCTTTAAAACAGTAGGTCTTCCCACAGTTAATGTATGTCTGAGGGCCATGGATAAGTTGAGGATAGGAAGATACAGTTTTCTCTATTGTGCAGCATGCTTTTCAAAGGACAAAAACCATACAAGAGCCATTGCTTGTGCTCTTTAAACTTCTGCTTGTTCCAGATAATTGGCTTGTAATAACTTTCTGATTGTTGTTATGAGACAGCATATAATAATGTCACTTAGGAATTATGTGGTAATTGAAAGAAAATGGTTACCAACGCATTCTCACAATTGACTTATGGGTTGTAACCCTTAATTCTCCCAGGAATGTGATCAGGACTATGACAATAAATTTATCAGCTTGTCAGTTGAACTTTCCAGTCATTTAAACAAATTTTACAAATCCTTTCAGCCTTGGAAAATTGTTTTTTGAAAAATAATTCTTGAAACCGAAGTTCTTTTACTTAATCAAATGAGTAAACATGAGAACAGACAAGGTCAGCAACATGTCCTTGTGCAAATGTGCAAAAGAGAAGCAATATGCCTGACAATAGGAAGAGGCTTGAGGAAACTTCCTTTTTGATGACAAGGTAATTGCAGATGTCAGCATATGTAGATGAGAAAAATGAGGTAAGAAAGACGTAGAGGTACAGAAAGCGTATAACTAAGTAATAAGAAGGAAACACGAAGAATTAAGTGAAGTATACCTGAATGCCCCCAGTTCAGTTTATAGAAAAATTAATTTGGTACCTATTATATTCTGATTTATACATGAACATTTGGTTTCCATAACGATTAAAACATTTCATGAAATCATGTGTGAGAAGTATGTAGGTGGTGAGAAGTTATCATAAATGTAAATCTTGAAAAGATGAAGATGAGTGGATTTGAACAACTAGCAGGAAGGTCTTAGTTTTAAGTTAGTGATGGATACAGAGAAACAGATATTCCCTCCATTTAATTCTGCAAAACAAAACAAAAACAATTGCCATTTGTATTCATCATGTTTCTATTGCTATGATACACCATGAACAAGGAAACTTATAGAAGGAGGGCTTTTTCCTGGCTTACAGTCCCAGAGGGATAAGAGTTCAGAGACAGCTGAGAGCTCATATCTCCAATAACAAACCCGAAACAGAAAGAACTGAAGACAGAAGGAAGCTTGTAAACCTGAAAACTCACCCTAAAGAGACATTTCTTCCAGCAACTCCACACCTCCCAGGTCCATCCAAAGAGCCAAACAACACTGAGTATCAAGCATTCAAATGCCCAAGACCATGGAGTTCATCTCATCCAGACCGCCAAACCATTTGAAAATGAAAAGCAGTGGAGGAAAAACAAAGGGATCCAACAGGAAATGAGAACATGTATTTTTTTTTCCTCACATGATAGCAATATGCAGTACTTGTCTTCTGTTTTAGTAACGGTTGCTATTGCTGTAGAAGAATGCCAAGACCAAAAGTATGTGAAGGAAGAAAGGGTTTAGTAGGCTCAGACTATCACACCATTGTTGGAGGAAGTCAGGGCAGGAACTCAAACAGGGCAGGAGCCTGAAAGAGGAGCTCATGCAGAGGCCATGGAGGAGTGCTGCTTACTGGAATATATTCCCACATAATGGAATTATGTGCACAGTAAAACACTTAGACTTTATAACCTCATGATATATTTTCATTGTAAGACCAACATGTTTTTTTCTTTAATAAGCCCACCACCCCAAAGTGGTTGGCCAAGGTTTTCAAAAAAGAGTGGAGAAAGCATTTTTGAATGTACATTAAATCAACCACATGTTGTTCAATTATTGTGTAAAGTTTTATAAAGCATCTGCTGTTTTATGAGTTTATGAATATGTGCATATGCACATCTGCCACACTGTATGTCTGGAAGTCAGAAGACAACTTTCTGTAGTTGGTTCTCTCCTTTGACCATGCAGGTTCTGGGAATTGAACTCAGATCCTCAGGTGCCAAGTCCCTTCATACACTGAGCAATCTCATTGGTCCTCCCTTGATATCTTTTTGCTGCTGATGTTGTTTGGTTGTTTTTTGTGATTTTGGCAAGAGGCGTTGGTTTTGAAATCTTATCTCATCGTGTACTCCTGGGCTGGCCTTGATCCTAGTAAGTATATAGACCAGGGTGCCCTCAAACTAAAAGAGATCGCTTGCCTCTTTCTCTCCAGCCACCCTAAGATAGCTTATTCATTCTTTTTAATTGGATGTTCTTTGTGAATGTGAACATTTTGATATGTATATTGACATCCACAGTTTAGTAGGGAAGTTGAAAGGATTATTGGAGGCATATTAGACTGCTCTCGGAAACATCTTTAGGACATTCAGCCCCTCTTTGAAGAATCCCTGTGAGATGCACTCATACAGCATCTTACATTCTCTTCTACTTAATCACTACTAGAGATAAGCAAATCTATCCATTCATAGAGCACCCATTCTTCCATGGTTATTATTGCTCTACAGAAATAGTAAGCAATTCCATTCCCTCTTTGACTGTGTGTTATTTTTTCCCTTTTGGCCATTATTTTAAAAATTACTTTAGAGAGGAGTTAATTATAAGGAACCAGAAAAAATCAAATGAGAAACAAAATAAAAATTTACATTTGCCACAGCAGTTTTCATAAAGCAGAAGTTACACTTCACTATTAGTGTTATTATACCTTATGAATAATAGTGTGCTATATATGCTCTGTCCTTATTAGTAAGGAGTTGATATTTAAAATTATATAGCTATTGATTACCTAATTATTTTGGCAATAGTTGCCATGTTAGAAAGTAAATTCGAAAACAGATAGACTTAAAGAAAAACATACAAAAATTATTACATTTTATTTTAACTTAGAGATTATCTGACATAAATGTCTTGACTGACAGCCAGCTTTTGCCAACAATCTGTGGTGATAATTATCACATATAATATAAGAAATGCTAAGACCTATTTATTTTTGAAATTCAAGTCTTTAAAATCTTCGCCTAGGCAGTTTGGATGCTCACCTTACTAGACCTAGATGGAGGTGGGGGTTCCTTGGACTTCCCACAGGACAGGGAACCCTGATTGCTTTTCGGGCTGGGGGGGGACTTAATTGGGGGAGGGGGAGGGAAATGGGAGGCGGTGGCGGGGAAGAGACAGAAATCTTTAATAAATAAATAAATTTAAAATCTTCAAAGAACAAGCTATCATTTGTCTCTGTGTCATATTTCTTGATGTTTTCTCTGATCTTTCTGTTACCAAGAGTACTAGAACTTGCTAGGAAGTGGCGCTGGAACTCTCTTCATAGCATAAAATCGAGTCATGTTGAATAAAATACTAGTAACCCACATTCATTGAGCTCAAAGCATATTTCAGAAAGTCTTTTAAAGTTTTTTTTCCACTTAAGTCATTTATTCTCACAATACTTTGAGGAGGAGGGATGCTATTTTCACTCCCATTTCACATCTGGGAAAGTCAGGAAGAGAGAATCAAATATCCACCCAAAGGCTTCAGACATTCTAATTGCTGAGTTAAAACTTACATGCTATGCCCTGATGCTTGTCCAGCATGTACCGGATTGAAGTAATAAAGCATTCCTCTCCAGTCACCCAGTATCTTGTGAGGTACCTGCTACTATATCGGAGCCACCACCCTCTATTTTCTTGTTAGGCCATGTAGGACTCTGGAGATACTGTCACGGTTATATTTCCTGTGTACATCTAGAGCAGAGAGAAATGATGTCCTGTTCGGCTTCATTATTTTTATCTGTGCACCTCCTCTTAGGAATATTCACCCCTTTCCAGTTCTCAGAATATTTTCATGATTCTTCTGAACGCTAGATATCAGTGGTGAGCAAGTGGTACTCTTGTATAGTCTTGGCCTTACCCTTAGCCTTAGAGTATGTAGATGATTTTGCAGTCTAGCATCACACAGAGATGTGCTTTGCCTTCAAGGTTTATTAGCCTAACCCCAGTCTATGTGTAGTCATTTAAATAAGTCAATCAATACGCTATAATTCCTGGAAGGTTCTTTTACTTTTTGCCTACTTTTGTCTGTCTATCTCTGCATGACACGTTTTGTTCCCTACAAAAGATAGTCAATTTAAATTCTACTTGATGAGGCTGTAAGAGAAAATGGTTCAATAGCGGTAAAAGGTCATAACACTTTGGGAAAAGCCAAGGTCTGGCATTAACTATTCAGATGTGGGACTTTTCTACCTCCCACGCTTTTGCAGTCATTTTATGCCTATGATACTTTTCCAGGGAGATTGTATTATTGATCCAATAGTTACAAGGCTTGTCCATGTTGCAGTCAACCTTCCCTTATCCACTACTAAATCCCCACTGTTAGAGATTTCTTTACAGTCTGAAGATGCCAGATTTAGTCTGTGAAACTCAGAAGTGACTATATATGCTGGTTTTGAAAATATCTATTTTTTTTAGTTTTCCTTATGTGTATGTCTGTGGAGGTTTGTGATCCTGAATACAGGTGCCTGAGGAGATAAAAGGTCTGTGTTCTTCTGGAGCCACCCAGCATGGGCACTGGGAACCAATCAGGGGACCCCTGCAGGAGCAGTGTGTGCTTTAACACCTGAGCCACCTCTCCAATCCTGAGAATATGCTCTTTTTTTAGAGCAATGACCTATTGTGAGGGAAACAATCCAGCGTTGCTTGGAAAGAACTTCCCATCTATCCAAAATTTGTTTTCAGGGAGCAAAGCTCTCCTAGAAAATATGTGACCCCAAATAAATCTCTCATAGACACATGGGCACTCAAGACATAGCTTTTCACCCTCCCCCTCCTAAACTCTAGCTTGTTTGACAACTTGCTTCCAAAGAAATATTTATTCCAGTGAGCACAGTCAGGATGTTATTAGTGTGAATCGGGCAACATAATATTCGCCAGGAGATAAAAGTTAGTATCGGCAGTCAGATGACAATGTTTCTCTGATGCTGTGTAATCAAGACAGCACTTCATCCTTGCTGCCTCCCTCCAAATGACCAACAACTGCAGTGTAAACATGTGAAAAATGTCACACTGGGTCCAAATTAAGGGTTAGTGGACTATGAATATGACACCTGCTTCTTAAAACTGACAACATTGTGATAAACAAGGAAAATATGAGAAAGTATCATAGGCCTCAGAAAGCTCAGAAATCAGATCCTTAAAATTTTGATATTACAGAAAAAGGGCAGTAAGGAAAAAGAAAACACACCACCAATAATACTAACAAAATTCGGAGTTTAGTTAATTAGGTGCTAATAATGATCTTTAAAATAATTTCTTAGAATTTATTTACTTTGTAAATATATACATGCCTTTTCATAGTTTATGTGCACCATGTGCCTGCAGCAGCCGATGGGGGCCAAGAGGCATGAGATTCCCTAGAACTGGAGTCACAGGTGAGATTTGTATAAAATACAGCCATACCCACTCCAAAATATGGTTGAGAGGGAGGGTTGTTGTTGTTTTTTTGTTATTGTTGTTATTATAGAGATGAGGGAGAGTACAGTCAGAGATGCCTGGAAGTCTAGATCAGGGAGAGAAAATAGATTACTGAATATGGTCAGGAGACTAAATCAGGAAAGGGGGGTGGGTAGCAGGAGAAGAAGAGAAGGGATGACCAAGAGAGAGAGACAAGAGAGAAGATGCCGAGGAAGGAAGATAAAAAGCATGGTCAAAATGGCAGGGTTATATAAATGAGAAGCTGGGCGAAAGGGAAGCCTATGAGCTGCAGAAGTTGGGGGTAGGGTGAAAAGAGCTGAGAGGGAGGAAGCCAGCATGGACTCTGTAACACGTATTTGTGATTCTTTTTTTTCTTTTTAATAATAGAATTTTTTATTGATTCTTTGGGAATTTCATATCATGCACCACAATTTTGCTCACTCCCAGTCCTTCCATATCCTCTCCTCACCCATGCAGCATCCACCTAAAAGAAATCCCCCCCCAAAAAAACTCAATTAAAAACAAAACAGAAAATAACCCTCTCCTTCATGTTTTCTAATTATTTATTTAGTCTATCTATCCTATCTATCTATCTATCTATCTATCTATCTATCTATCTATCTATCATCTACCTATGTTTTTTCAATACAGGTGTCTCAGTAGCTATGGAGCCAGTCCTAGAACTCACTCTTGTAGACCAGACTGGCCTCGAACTCACAGAGATCTTCCTGCTTCTGCCTTGTGATTCCTGGGTTTAAAGGCATGCGCCACCACCACCCAGCTCCTTTGTGCTTTCTCCTAGGACTTACGTATTTGTGATTCTGAGAGAGCTTGGAGGCCACAGTTTGGTTTGCTATGTTAATAGGTACCACAATTAGCTATCTCTCCTCCTTCTTTTGGATCTGACATTCCAACTTTTTGTTGATGATAACAATGTAATTTGTTCTGTAGCTTCTTAGCCAAAAGTACGGTGCCTGTTTGTTGGGGTCCAGGAAGTTTGGGAGACCAATCAGAGGTCAGGAAGAGAGGGAGTCAAGCAATGGTCAGAAACATGTGCTTCTCTGTCTCCCTTGCTGGCCAAGTTCCTCCAGGTTTTGGCATGTATAAGATGAGGACATGCTGGCTTCAGGGCATCGCTGGAGGAAGAGTGTCTATTGTAGATATGAGGGAGAGTGTATGCAGAAGCATCTGGAAGAGGTCAGGGCATGTCGAGGAAGTAATAGACTGAATAGGGCCAGCAGACAGGACTGCTGTGGAGGGGCAGAGAACAAGAAAGGAAGAAAGAGATAACCAAGAGAAAGAGCAAGAGAGGAACACACACACACACACACACGCGCGCGCGCACATGTAAACACACACACATACACACACTCATACGCACACACACTCTCTCACACACAGACTCATATACATACACACACACATACTCATATACACAAACACACACACTCACAAATAGTTCCAAAACACTAAGAGTTTTTTTTTTTATATATAGAAAGAGAACTAAGACTGAGTGTTTAAGAATTATCTCATGATTCCATACTTAGCAAATCTGTGACAGAATTGGGAATAAAAGTTATCAGGTGGGAGAGTGGCAACCAGCGGCAATGGCCAGGGGATGCGAGAAAGAGATGCAGAGTAGGGGGTCGGCTGGTTCCCATCATTACACATGTCATGAGGAGGGTAGGGACATCCATGTCTGCTGTACTTTACATACTTTGAGTGGCTTTTGGAGGCAGAAGTTTTGTCTGTTAAGATGGGCATCTACGACAGTGAATGTTAAACATCTAAAGATCGTTTTCTCTTCTCTGCTAGGAATGTATAAGGGTATAAAATGGTTTCCCTTTTGTATTAGTCAGAGTTCTTTAAAGGAGCAGAAGTTGTGTGTGTGTGTGTGTGTGTGTGTGTGTGCGTGCGTGCGTGCGTGCGTGTGTGTGTGTGTGTGTGATTTATTCGAGTGGATTATGAGCTGTATTCTTGTTAGTCCAACAATGGCTGTCTCCCTGTAGAAAGACCAAAAATCTCGTTGTTCAGTCCATGAAACTGGATGTCTCAGCAGTTCCAATCTGATGATGGTGTCCTAGACATTTCCTAGAGAGCTGCTGGTCTTCAGTCAATAGGGCAATACAAAGAAATGTGTTCTAACCCCAGTCAAGGGAAGCCTCCACAGCAGGGTAGCTGGATTTGCCACTGAAAGTGAGAGCAAACAGGCAAAACACAAACACTTCCTCCTTCCACATGCTTTTATATGGAATATCAACAGAAAGTGTGGCCCAGATTTAGGGTAGGTCTTCAAATCAAATAATGTAACTGATAAAATTCTTCCCAGGTGTACCAGCTGCTTGACTTTTGGTTGATTGCAGGAATAGTCAAGTTGACAGCCACGGTTAGGCGGCACAGCTCCCCATATTTCATTTGTAGGAGGTTTCGTGCGTATTCCAGTTCTTTTAAAGTTTTCTTATAGATACATACAGAAGCGTAAAATTACTGATCATTTTTGGCTTTTGGATACTATAAAAGAAGAGGCTTGTTTTAAGAGATGCTAACCGATGACAACGATGCTTTTTTTTTTTGGGTCTCATCACAAGGCAGGGGGAGTGTGAATGCGCTTCTATGAAGTCTTTTGTATCATTTCCCCTGATTTCCCAGCTGCAGAAGAGTCTTTCCAAGCCTTCACCTTTGTATTCTCCCTGCTGTGCTAACAACTGGGTAGTGGCACTTTATTCAAAGGCTTGATGGCTTCACTGATTTAAGCAAATGCCACTCTCACTACAAATACAAAGATGGATATATAGTTTTTGCAAACTTAGGGAATTTTACCATAGCCAGAGAGTATCTCTCCAACTTTTTAATTATTATTATACTTTAATTATTTTCTTCCTCTTTCAGATCATTAGAAGAAACAAATTTCAGCCTGAAATATAAGAAGAGAAACATCGATAAGAAAAAAACATGTAAACCTTGCTATCATGAAATTACACAGAAATCAGCCAGTAAGTAAATAGTATAGAATAGCATTTTATAGACTAATATGAATAAGACAAGGAGCTATGCTGTCTACGAGGAAAGTTCATTTCATATTAATAAATAAAATGAGTGATGCTGTTTTTATCTGATGAAGGAGGAGGGTAAGGCCTGGACCTATTAGACAGCATGCAAGGTTTCCTCCATACACAGCAAAAGGCAATGGATGCTTGACATCACCCTGACTCCCAAGGAGTTATTAGGTCTAGCATCAGCAGCATTATGGAACACATTACAAATGTAAATCCTAGTACATTCATCTTTTCCTCTCTCAAAAAAAAAAATCAGAAGCCAGGGTGGTACCCGGTGACCCATAACTTACTACACTCTTTCAGTGATGATTCTCATGCGTAACAAAGCTCAAGAACCATGCGCTTAGGGTAGGCCTTGGAGAACAAATACAGCAGAATAGTAAAAGCACAGCTTCTGCCTTCACAGGACTAACAGCCACAGAGCACAAAACCACACCTGAATTTAACATTTATTGAGTTCTCTTTCATTACTCACTTGTCATTTGAGGCAGAAACTTTTTCCAATTCATTCAAAACTTTGCTTTTAATGTGCAGCTCACATAAGTCCTTTTACTTCTTTGCAGGCAAAATAAATAAGACTCTGCAATGGCCTATGCTATAGTGGAATGAAAAAGTACCTGTCAATTCAAAATTTTAGCTGTTGTGTTCAAAAAACACTGAAAAATATATTCCATTTCACAAAGGATATAATTTTCTTAGAGATAAAAGAGAGGAATTGAAGCCTTTCCAAAACTGTAGAATACTCATTTTCAAGGGAATGTTGTAGAAAAATACACAAAATGGGAAATCAACAAAAAGGAGCCTTGGTTCCTCTTTGTCCTTTGAACAGAAAGGACCCGGGGTTTATTTTCAGCTGTGCTTGGAGGATGTGGTAATCACTGCAGCTGCACCAACTGAGTAATAAGATGAGTAAATTTTAAAAAGTGAATTTGGAAGCACATTAGGTCATTTCAAAGAGCTAACGACATTCTTTGTGCTTTTCCTCTCCTTCTTCCCTGGAATTTGCTGTTCGAAGGCACCTTTAGGTCTTTAAGCCTTACAAGCTTGAAAGAGCTGCCTGAAGTGACTCAACCTGCATTTCTTCTTGACCCTGACAAATATTTTAAGGAAGAACCAGAGGAAGATGAACCCCCAATCCCAGAGCTCCCTTTGCTCTCTGAAAGTAAGTCTTTAGGTGACCTACAATCACCAATCACCATTCTTTCTTCATATGACTCAATGAAAGGCAAAGGAAATACTGTAGAATAGCATGCAAACAGCATATTGGCCTTGTAGGTTGCTATGAAACAAAGTGTGGTGTGGTTGTCAAGATTTACAGCTCTGTGCTCTCAGCAAGAAGAGCCAAATGGCTGCAACACATGACACGGATATTTCCATTGTGTGGCTGTGCTTCAGGAAGCCTGCCTTGGATACCATGAATCTGTCATAGCTGAGCACCTCTCTTCCCTGAACAACCTTCGTTTTCAAAACTGATACCAGAGATAGAAACACCATGAGATTTTAAAGAGGTAGAAGAGTCTCTGGCAATCTGGCTCTGTTCTTCCCTTGTCTCTATAAATAGAGGCCACTTAAAGTGCATTGTCTCAGAGGCTCCAGCTGCAGTGCCAGGCTAATAAGAGAGGACGAGGAAGCTTAACTTGAAAATATGCAAGTGGACGATCTCTGAGGATTTCGACATGGCATGTGCACAAGAATGCTCTATTTTTTCAGACTCTTCTAGGCTTTGCAGTTTGTGAGCATTTGAGGAATATTAGTACAAACATCTTTCCCACAAAAGGAGCCTCATGGGAATTCAGACAACACAACCCGAAACTGGGTGAGATATGGAGAAGGCTTACGGGCATGGTAATTGATCTCATTTCCAATAACTGGTGGAAATGGAACGTTTTCAGTGCGTGATACTGAAAGGACTGGAGTAACATGACCGGGATCTGAGACCCACTGTCTCAGCTTTCCAGTGCCTGACACAGGGTTCAAAATCATTCTTCAACAATACCTTTGCGGGAGGGAGCTGTGTTCTTATAGCCACACTTGGAGAAAATTTTTGGTTCTCATCAAGAACAGCTGTCATTTGTTGTCATTATACTTTCTAATCTTATACTATCACATTGCTCGATCTTCCTTAAACGTCCTCTGTTCTAAATTTGTACACATTTGCTTATTTTCTCAAGGTTTCTTTCTGCTCATTTCTCTTTGAAGTATGTAACATTAACTTTAAGCCTTTAGGTATATGGAATGGGACTTCCAATCTGTAATCTTATTATTTTTCATCAGAATGATCTAACATTAAGAATGAATGCGTGAGCTGGAAGAATTGGCCCAAGGACCAAATGTTTGCTAAAGACTAGATTTTGCATCTCCGTGTGATTGGATGGATGTGTGTGCATGGTTTCAGCCTGTAATCCCAGCACTCAGCAATTAGGAAAGTCAGAGAGAGGGCATCATAGGGGAACCTGGCTAGCTAGGTTAACCTGTAGGGTGAGCTGTGGGTTATGCTGGGACCATGTGGAAACATGATGACCAAAGGGACTCAGGGAGAAAAAGGTTTATTTAGTTTCTGTTTCTGAGTTACAGTCTATTGAGGGAAGCCAAGGAAGGAATTAAAACTGGCCAGGAACCTGGAGGCAGGAGCTAATGCAGGGGTCCCAAAGGAGTGCTCTTTATTGGCTTGATCCTCATGGCTATCTCAAAACCCTTTCTCATAGACCATAAGACCAGAGCTGTGTTCTCAAAGAATGAATTAAGTTCTCACTTACTTATTACTAATGTTAAAAAGTACCCTACAGGATTGCCTACTGCCTTCTTATGGAGGGATTTTTTTCAATTGAGATTTCCACCACTCAGATGTAGCTAGGTAAATTTCTCCATGGCTAAATGCACTTGTTACTTTTTCAGGACTGGGCTTTTTATTTCCAGAGCCTACATGTAACTCACAACCATCCATAACTCCAGTTTCAGGGGATCTGAACTTCAGAACTCAGTAAGCACCAGGCAATTGATGCACAGACCCACACACAGGAAAAAAATACTCCTACACATAAAATAAATAAATAAACTTAAGAAAATATATCTATTTAGTCAATTATTTAATTAGATTTCATATATTTTTGAGCATATGGATGCATATAGACACACATATTCTGTCTTATGGAGTGGCCTTAAATCCTATCAATAAGTGATTGGTTACTCCCAAAGTTTTGTTTTGTTTTAAATGCAGTCTATTTCTGTTGTTTAGGCTGGCTTCAAACTGCTGAAGTTAGATAATCCTGCCTCACTCCTTTATACAGCTGACACTACAACAGTATGTGCAGGCAAGACTGGTTTAGAATAACAATTTAGAATCTGGTCTGCTCACACTGGGTAATCTTGAATCGTTTTTTGCTATTTGCTTTTATTCTTGATTCTTGGTTATTATTTTATATCTTTTTTGTAAGTCTTGTAAGTTTTGTTATTCAAGAGAAATTTTAAAAATCTCTATAGATATTGAAGTGAGGGCTATTTAGTTCTGTGGAGAGAATTGTGGTCAGCATGTGCCAATAAAACTCGGAATTGTGATAGATAGTGCTGAGGTGCAGTTTTCAGTGCACTTAGAGTACTTTTGATTTAGAACGCCTGAGGTAGACTTCTGTCTTTTTAGATAGAGGAATATTGTCCTATAAATCTTGCATAATCATATATTTCTTTGGTTTTCCACTCTACTGAATGGCTTCCCACCCATATCAGTGTTCAGAGAAAGTGGAAAGGAATACTGGCCAAATATACTGAGTTTTCTGTATTCCAATATATTGTACTGCCCTACAGAGCTATCAGAACATTTGGGACAATGTATATACCTCCATCTCAAGACTGGTTCTTGCTTTGTAACCCAAGCTCATCTTGAACTAATTGTAACCCAGACTGTCTTGAAAGCCCTAATTTTAACCTTTTTGAGTGCTGGGATTATTTCAGGTTTGATCATACCTATCAGAAATCTATCTCCTAAAAATGTCCACATATGACCTAAAGAAAACCTTTGACATGTCAAGTCATCTAGGAAACGTTTCCTGCTGCTTGCCCCTTTAGTTAATATGTTCATCTTTGTTTCTGTCCCATGCCCTCTGATAAATATAAGAGCTGATATGTCTGATTTATTTTTTAGCTTTATGTGAGAATAACTGTAATTTACCTAACAAATCCTCCACAGAATCAAAATTATTGTTGAAAAAGAAACAGGAAACTTACTTGATCACATTTATATTGTAGAAAACCTCTTAGGAACAGTGTGGAGGGTGTGTATCATGGATCTGGGTTGAAGGCAGATTAGTATAATGTTGAGATGTGTGCAGTGCATCTGTCTTCCACCTCTCATCCCCCATCACTTACCAAGCAGCATAATATTATTTTTAAGATGAAAACATTAGAAAATAACTTCCTTCAAAGGATTTAAGTGTTCAGTGAGAAGGATCACCTGCTCTGATCAGAGATATATATCTATCAAATTTCAAGTTGCATAACTATGCCAAAGCAAAAGATCCTCACTGAGAGAGGAAATGCAGATGAAGAGGGTTCAAAGTTGGGAAATGTCAGTTCCAGATTTGGAGACAGGGATGTGTCTGTGGACCATCTAGAAAGGAAACTGGCCTTGGTAAGAAAGAAAGGGAGCATGGGGACTGAGTAGCAACACAGCTGAGACATAATTTAGAATTAATTTAAAGTTCAGTTTTTTTCATCTAATTTCAAATGCAATATGTGGACATTACAGCAACATGGACCTTTAGAAATGGAACTCTTGAGAATATAGGACTCAGAGTAATTACCCCCAGTAAATTCTAGAATAGTAATTTAAAGGAAGAAAGTCTATTTATAAAGGGAATAAAACATGGAAACAATAGTGAATTTTATCTGGCAATTGTACTTTAAGCGGCATCGTGCCGGGTACTGATAATGTTCTATTACTTTGGATGGGACACTTTCAAATATTTCCTAATCCCCTGGTGGCTTTTCAGTTTTAGCTACTGAGCTTTTAATATCTTTTTGTATTCTCTGTCTTTATTTTTTTACTTGAAACATCGTATGCTCCTTCTCTTTAACTTCCAAGTTGTTCCCAGTGGGTGCTCAAACAGTTTTAACTCCCTGTCTGTATGCTGTATTAATAGTATTTAAACCTAGCAGGTCAGGTATACCACTAACTTTCCCAGAACCATTCATATGTATTCTTTGAATCTTTAAAACTTTCATTGTAGAAAAAGTGCTGTATTAGGGACACTTCAGGCAAAGTGTGTTTTGTTACTATTGTTGTTATCTGTCAAGACAAATTACAAGGAATTATTAAAGAGATGATTTTATCCAGGCCGTTATAATTGGGAAGACTCTTATTAATGAAGACCAACTCAGGAAGGGCAGAAGGCCTGTGCTTTTGCACAAATGAAGAAGTCATCTGTGAGTGCTTGTAAACAATGAAGAAGGACAGAGAGGGTGTGCCTGAGTAAGATGAGGGCAGTTGGGGTCTTTGTGAGTAATTGTTTCTGGAGCACAAAAGAACAATGAGATTTCTTATTCATGTCTGCTATACAGAAGCTCAGTCTCAGGTAAGAGCAGGTGCTTGCTGTCAGGCTCTGTTTTGTGGATGATGAACGGGTGTCAGTCACTGCTGTAAAATCCAGAGGAGGCCAGAAACCTTCTGGATATGGTGAAGAAAGATCTCGGTAATCTCTAGGGAAACCTTGTGGGTAAAACGCCTGCAATATTTTGTAGGTGCAATTTATCTGTGTATTGTCAGTCCCTCCCAAATAGCCACAAAAGACTTAATATAGATTATAAATGTTCTCTGGTAGCTCAGGCCTATTATTAACTAGCTCTTACAGTTTAAATTAGCCTATTCTGATTAACCTATGTACTACTCCTTGGCTCATGGCTTTCTTTACCTGTCCTCTAGCATCCTTTCTCCCTTTGTGTCTTTTGGCATCTCCACTGACTCTGCCCTTCTTCCACCCAGCATTCTCAGTTTGGCTGTCCCACCTATGCTTTCTGCCTAGATACCAGTCTGCCAGTTCTTCATTAGCCCATGAGAGTAATATGTATTCTTTGTGCACAGAAAGATTATTCCACAGCACTTGCTGAACCACAGTTTGGAGGTGGCGGTTTTGGATGGCTGAAGCTCGTAGTGATAAATGGATCCTCAAGAGGAAACCCAGAGTTTGACAGATCTTGGCTGTGGGGATTTAGTTCTTAGTGATACCTTTGTGTGGTGGTGAGGGGGTGACATAATTGGAAAAGTTAATTCAGATGGTTGCAACTTGATAGGGGAAAAAAAAGAAATGAGAATTACTAATGATAATTTGTACAGGGAAATCAACTACAGCATAACTTAGATACAGTCACCCAAACGGCTCTCTCCAAGGAGAGAAAGAAGTCAGTTCAGTCTCTACCAGACAAGAGAGTTGCACATCCACCCCTAACCTCCTGCTCTGGTCAGCTGTCTGATGCTGTGTTAAAGGATTGATGACATTCAACATAAAACATTTTATGGCTCGTGAGTTCAGAGATTTCAGTTCATGACTACATAGCTTTCCAGCTTTGAGTTTATGGCTGGGGAATGGCATCCAGACAGGAAGTGTGTGGCAGGAGAAGACCTCACTCACTGGACCAAAGAAGAAAGTCAGGAAGGGCAGAAGTCCCAATATCTGCTTCTAGTTCTTTACTAGTGACATACTTCTTTTCTATAGACTTTATCTGCTAAAAGTTCCATCCTCCAGCAGTGCTATATATTGCTGAAAGAAACCTTCAACAAATGAGTCTTTGGGTAATACTTTCAAGAAACTCATATACAAATTCACAAAGATGTAAAATAATCAAGGCCAGTGAACTCAGCCTGAATCTGACAACCTACAAAGGTGTTCAGGATAAAATACAGTTTCCCATGGAAGCACAGGTTTTCCTCTAAGACTTTTACAGCACAGATGAAATATACATACATAGGTTTTACTCAGGCAAATCCATCATTAAATTCAGAAACACATGCCAACACTTGGGTCTATAAGTTATCTGAATGTATGAAAAAGATATTCTAAGGCTGGCAAGAGGAATCAGTGGGAAAAGGCATCTGAAGCTTACCCCGATGACCAGAGTTTAATCCCTGAAACCCACAGAGTAGAGCCAGAGAACTTCCATGGAATATCCTCTGACCTTCAATTGCACAGTGTGGAATTCATGCACCTGACACAAACACACACATATGCACACAAAACACCAAAATGCAATAAACAGATATTTGGAAAATATACACAGATAATGGCCTCTCTGAACATTGTTAGGAATCATGTGAAGATTGCCACTTTACACCATCACCATTTTTTGACACCAGTCAAGATTTTTTAAATTGAATGTAGATTCTCCTTTCAAACATCCTGACCACAGTTTCCCTTCCCTCTGCTCCTCCCAGCTAACTGAAACCTACCTAATAGAGACTGAAACTGAGCAGGACTTTGACAATGCTGATGTAGAATTCTATTGAGGAGTTCTATTCAGGACATCACAAGGCGAGCATAGCGTTTAGAGAGGCAGAGTCTCAGTCCCTGGCCTTGGCTGAGACAGAATGCGATTTTAACAAACAGTTTTCATGTCTATTATGTACCTGGAATTAGACAAAGAACAGTGAGTGGGATTTAGAATGTGGCAGGAAATATGGGTGAGGGAGAAGGTTTTCAGAAACCTGAGCATCCAGAGATCATCCACACCTGGTTGTTATGTGCTGTTTGCTTAGAGCCGTACATCTTTCAGGTCGTCTTTGAAAATTTAGCTATTGTCAGTCTGATGAAGTTGCCAATTAGCGAGGGAAAAGAACACCAGATGGCAGCAGATAAACCAGCTTTGTCATTTGTAAGTCAGGACATCATGTTATTTCAGTGAAAAATGTTTTCCAGTGCTTCACAACCAGCAAGTACTTCATTTTCATCACTTGAAAAATACTTTGGGGTTGTCATTATAGAAAACCTTGTCAGACAGCCAACCATGAAACGGTGTGGTGGTGAGTTAATGCCATATTTTTCCTAGTAGGGAAGAATGGGTGCAAATTGTTCCTCAGAACAGTAGATTTTTATTCTAAGGTTTATTCTTACTTACGTGCATGTATATGTCTCGTCTCTCTGTGTGTGTCATGTGCATTTGTGCCTTAAAAGGCAGAAGAAGGCAATGGATCTCCTGGAGCTGGAGATACAGGCAGTTGGAAGCTGTCCAAGATGGGTGCTGGGAACTGAACTCAGGTCCTCTGAAAGAGAGGCAAGAGGCCTTAAGTGCTGATACATCTCTCGGGCCCATCTCTCTCTCTCTCTCTCTCTCTCTCTCTCTCTCTCTCTCTCTCTCTCTCTCTCTTTCTGTGTGTGCGTGTGTGTGTGAAAGAGAAAGAGACAGAGAGAAAAAGACAGAGAGACAGAAAGAACATGTGCATGTCATGATGCATGTAAAAGTTGGAGAGTAACCTATGGTAGTTCATTCTTTCCTTCTATCACGTGGGTCCCAGTGGTCAGACTCATGGCTTTATGCTTAGCATTAGTGTTTTTACCCACTATACTCTCTCAACAGACCTTAGATTTCGATTTTTCAGGGTTAAATACACAAACATATGATCATGTGTACCATGAACACCCACACGTTTATCATTGTCTTCACAATGGAAGGATCCCAAAGTGAGTAGCGAGCAATACTGCTTTACTTGTTTATTATTTCAACAAGACCGTGTGTGTGTTTTATCGAATATTAATCAAATGAATGAAAATGGTTCCTAAGTACAATAGATTTTTTACTTTAAGAAAGATTTATCCTTACTTAAGTGCTTCAGTGTATGGATATGTCTCTCACCTGAATATCTATATCTATACATATATAATATTTATATATAGAATATTTGATTTTTTCCATTAACCAAAGCCAATACTGTGTGCTAGGATATAAGGTGTACAAGGACAGGCAAGGGTTTTCCTTTATTCAATTTATCATTTAGAGGAGACAGGCAGTAAAGAAGTTTTGCGGCTTGAAGTGTTCTTCTGATGTGTTGAATGTTTGATCCTCAGGTGGTGGAACTATTTTGGGGAGGTGGTGGGAACTTTAGAGAGATGGAGGAAGTTGGTGACTTTGAGAGTTGTATCTTGTTCCTGTTCCTTACCTCTATGATCTTCTACTGAGTAACTATGACCACATGCTGCAACCACCATGCCCTTGCTCTCCACAGGCCCAAGATCAAAGGAGCCGATGAACAAAAATTAATGATCCCTTCCTCAAGGTTGTTTTCTCAGACTTTGTCACAGCAATGGAACTGCTAACATGATAAGTGAATAAATCAGAGAGAATCTAAGCCTGCGTGATAATCAAGTGTCGTGTAGGAAAAATAAGCAATGTAATGTAGTACCCAAATTATCCAGAAGAGGGCTATATTCCTATGTAGATCCCATACAGTACCCAAAGCACCCAGAAGAGGCCTGACTGAAGTGGCAACCCCACAGGTCTCCTGCATGTCAGGCAAATTCTGAGAGATGGAGACAACAAAGGCATTGAGGCAGAATAGTCCAAGCACTATGCACAGAGCTGTAAAGTCGCTGAGATGGAAGCAAAGTCAGAACAAAGGTTGTTGTATCTGGAGGTCATTGAGAAGCTCCGTAGAAGAACAGATTTAGATAAGCATGTCAGGGATGACTTCATGTCATCCTTTATGGTACCCAGGTAAGGAGTTTCGTTTTTGAAAGTCTGAAGGGAAGCTCTCACAAACTTCAAAGATCTTTGTGACCAAGGAACCAACTAATAATGGTTGTTGCTACCCTTTCTGAGAAAATTGCACTCCAAGATTTTAAGCTGTGTAGCCTTCAAGACAGTGCTTCAAGTTCCTAAGTGGGTGCCATGCAGGCAAGCTGCTTTAAAATAAGATGCATGTTTGATGGACGCAAGCTTCGTTTTCAGGATTACTTAACAGACATCAGTCCCAAGTCACAGGAACCATGACAAATTCACTTGTTTGTCTTCATGATCTCTTGCCACCACTCTGTAGTAAACAACAGACTCAAGGCAAATATACTAGTCAGAACTGAATCGGAGAAATAGCACCAGCATGGGTCTGTACTGAGTAGGAGGAGGTTTAGGGCAGGGTGGGGTGCCTGAAGCAACTACAAAATACATAGATCTCAGTCGCAAGAGAAGATGGGCACTCTGGGCAGAGGAGTGTTTTCCTTCTCCTAGAAAAGCTTCAGGACTGCTTTTATATCTTCCAAGAGATTAAGTCAGATTCGCCTAAGGAATCTAGGAAAGTTAGGAACTATTGTTTGCACCTGGAAAACAAATTCTTTGGGATTTAGGCATCTTGAGTCTAGTCAATAAGCATACATACAGAAGATCATCCAATTGAAGCTAAACATTCTTTTAGATTCCTAAGCAATTTCAGTAATTTGCTCATTTTCTTACAAGTATTTCCTTCTTTGTTTTTCTTTTTTAAATTTTTAATTCATTTTAAATACGAACCACAGTTCCCCCTTCCCTCCCCTCCTCCTGCTCCCTTTCACCTCCCCCTAATGCACTCTGCTTTCCTCCACTCATCAGGAAGTCAACAAAGCCTGGCACATTCAGTTGGCGCAGGACTAAGCCCTTCCCCTTTGCATGAAGGCTGAGCAAGGCATTCCACCATGTGGAATGGGCTCCAAAAAGCCAGCTCATGCACCTGGTCCCATTGCGAGGGGTCTCACAAACAGACCAGGCTACAGGCTACACAACTGTTGCACTCATGCAGAGGGTGTATTTCTGTCCCATGCGGGCTCCCCCGCTGTCAGTCTAGAGTCTGTGAATGCCCACAATGTCGCAACCACTCTTGCATCCATTGTTTCATAAAAATGTTGAACACTAAGTTTCTCTACCTTCGCTGATGATCAACTGTCTGATTTCCACATCCATATATTTCTAGGGTGCTCTCAGATCCTGTGAGT